>NC_034181.2:8571739-8709239 GCF_002021735.2 Oncorhynchus kisutch
GTGCTGATAGAGGATCCGGTTCCTCTGTCCTGTAATCCTATTCGTTCTGATCTAAAAGGGAAAACTGGTCCTAAATCAGCCTACTCTGAGACGCTTGATTAAAATGACGACTCCAGTAGTGTTGACTTCCATACGACTCCAGTAGTGTTGACTTCCATACGACTCCAGTAGTGTTGACTTCCATACGACTCCAGTAGTGTTGACTTCCATACGGCTCCAGTAGTGTTGACTTCCATACGACTCCAGTAGTGTTGACTTCCATACGACTCCAGTAGTGTTGACTTCCATACAACTCCAGTAGTGTTGACTTCCATACGACTCCAGTAGTGTTGACTTCCATACGACTCCAGTAGTGTTGACTTCCATACGACTCCAGTAGTGTTGACCTCCATACGACTCCAGTAGTGTTGACTTCCATACGACTCCAGTAGTGTTGACTTCCATACGACTCCAGTAGTGTTGACTTCCATACGACTCCAGTAGTGTTGACTTCCATACAACTCCAGTAGTGTTGACTTCCATACGACTCCAGTAGTGTTGACTTCCATACGACTCCAGTAGTGTTGACTTCCATACGACTCCAGTAGTGTTGACTTCCATACGACTCCAGTAGTGTTGACTTCCATACGACTCCAGTAGTGTTGACTTCCATACGACTCCAGTAGTGTTGACTTCCATACGACTCCAGTAGTGTTGACTTCCGACGACTCCAGTAGTGTTGACTTCCATACGACTCCAGTAGTGTTGACTTCCTACGACTCCAGTAGTGTTGACTTCCTACGACTCCAGTAGTGTTGACTTCCATTCGGCTCCAGTAGTGTTGACTTCCATACAACTCCAGTAGTGTTGACTTCCATACGCCTCCAGTAGTGTTGACTTCCATACGGCTCCAGTAGTGTTGAATGTGTTTCCTGAGTTGAGTTGTTGTTAGTGTGAGTTTGCATCCCCTCTGTTAGGATCCTTACCTTGTCTGATTGTCGGACGGTGTACAGGGCGTGGGTGTGTGGTGTGGTGTGTGTCTTCACCTCATCTGACTGTCAGATGGTGTACAGGCAGATGTCAAATCAATCAAATCAAAATCAAATTGTATTTGTCAGATGCTTCGTAAACAGGTGTAGACTAACAGTGAAATGCTTAGTTACGGGCCCTTCCCAACGATGCAGAGAGAACTAAAGATAAATAATAGAAAATGGGTACACGGGGTACACGGGGTACACGGGGTACCAGAGTCTATGAGTCAATGCAAATAGTGAAATAGTTACCCGGACTAAATACTTGGCAAGCTTATGGCTTGGGGTTAGACGCTGTTCACGGTCCTGTTGGTTCCAGGTGCATCGGTACCGCTTGCCGTGTGGTAGCAGAGAGAACAGTCTATGACTTGAGTGGCTGGAGTCTTTGGCAGTTTTTATGGGCCTTCCTCTGACACCGCCTGGTATAGAGGTCCTGGATGGCAGGGAGCTCGGGTCCCAGTTATGTATTGATGAGTACGCACTGCCCTCTGTAGCGCCTTGCGTTTGGAAGCCAAACAGTTGCCGTACCAGGCGGTGATGGAACCAGTCAAGATGCTCTCAATGGTGCAGCTGTAGACATTTTTGAGGATCTGAGGGCACATTAATCTTTTCAGCCTCCTGTGGGGGAAGAGGCATTGTCGTGTGTTCTTCATGACTGTGTTGGTGTTTATAGACCATGATAATTCCTCTGTGACGTCTCTTCCTCTTTTGAGTCCCAGGTATTAGGGCCTGGTCTGGAATGAGAAGTACACCCACAGCTACCAACTCATTGAAGTACCGTGCTTCTCCACCTGCATTGCTTGCTGTTTGGGGTTTTAGGCTGGGTTTCTGTACAGCACTTTGAGATATCAGCTGATGTACGAAGGGCTATATAAATAAATTTGATTTGATTTGATTTGATTTGAAGTAGAAATCTCCTCTATTCTGATGTCCAGAAGCTATTTTCGGTCATAAGAAATTATGGCGGAAATATTATGTACAAAAAAAAGTTAAGATCAGCGTAAAACAAACAAAATAGCAAAATTGGTCAGGAACCCGTAAGTGAACAGCTACAGCACCATCTTCACCATGTGTGCGTGTGTGTGTGTGTGTGTGTGTGTGTGCGTGTGTGGTTGTGTGTGTTTGCGCGTGTGTGTCCTCACCTCATCTGACTGTCTGATGGTGTCCAGGGGAATCCAGGAGGTTCCTATCATGGTGTCCCAGATCAGGCCTTTATTCCACAGCTCTACCACCAGGCCTGACTCCAGATGACTGATCTCACTGAAACACACCCCAACAGGACGTCAGGCAAGAACGCAGCCAAGAGGATGTTGAGCAAAGGATAACATTTAGTAAGTTTGCCACCACATCAGACACTCACTACACCATTTTTATTTTTTTACAAAAGTCTGTTTCTCTCAAACCTCCCTTACTTCTAAAAACACAGCGTTCCATTTTCCACATTTCACAAAAAGGTCACAGAGACCTTGTAAGTGCGAAATGGGCCAAGCCTCAGGTAAGCAACATATCCAAATCTCAGCTGACACTTTCACTAAGCTTTCAGCACTCAGACATAGGTTGTAGACATTTTCTATCTAAAAAATGTACCGTCTCAGATATCAGGGATTAGGCCAGCCAGTACAGCAGCAGGACTGTTCCTGTCATAAATAATAGCAATACGTTCTACATTCAGCTTCTCATTCAGCCACCAGTCAGACAGACAACCAGTTAGCCAGCCGCCCAATAAGCCAGTCAGTCAGCTGGCCACTCAGCTAGCCAGCCAGGCGTCCAGTCAGCCGTCCAGTCAGCCAGTAGCCAGCCGCCCAATAAGCCAGTCAGTCAGCTGGCCACTCAGCCCAGCCAGTCAGCCATCCAGTCAGCCAGCTGCCCAGCCCCCCAGGCTGTAGACATTTTCTATCTAGTCAAGTCCCATCTTAGATATCAGGTATTAGGCCAGCCAGTACAGCAGCAGTGCTGTCCCTGTCAAAACGCTCTGCCTGAAATCTGCATCCTTAAACAGGACAGAAAATAACATCAATATGTTCTACATGCAGCCTCCTAGTCAGCCAGCCAGTCAGCTATCCGCCCAGTCAGCCACCCAGTCAGTCAGCCTGATGCCCAGTCAGCCAGCCAGTCAACCAGCCAGTCAGCCAGCCAGTCAACCAGCCATCCGCCCAGTCAGCCAGCCAGCCAGTCAGCCAATAAGCCATTCGCCCAGTCAGCCAGCCAGTCAGTCAGCCTGACGCCCAGTCAGCCAGCCAGTCAGCCAGCTACCCAGTCAGCCAGCCACCCAGTCAGTCAGCCACCCAGCCAGCCACCCAGTCAGCCAGCCACCCAGTCAGTCAGCCACCCAGTCAGTCAGCCACCCAGCCAGCCACCCAGTCAGTCAGTCACTGTGTTATTAGTATGAAACTAAAGACAGGAGCCTCATCTGCATGTTTAAACTTGAGATTTATTAGGATCCCCATGACGACAGCTAGTCTTACTGGAGTCTGACACAATGGAAAAGACATTACAGACAAAATACTTCACAATAAACATACATTTAAAAACCTGACCGTGTGTGTGTGTGTGTGTGTGTGTGTGTGTGTGTGTGTGTGTGTGTGTGTGTGTGTGTGTGTGTGTGTGTGTGTGTGTGTGTGTGTGTGTGTGTGTGTGTGTGTGTGTGTCTATCAGTTACACATACATGTCAGTACAGACACACAACCAGTAGGTCACATGTCAGTACAGACACACAACCAGTAGGTCACATGTCAGTACAGACACACAACCAGTAGGTCGCATGTCAGTACAGACACACCACAAGTAGGTCACATGTCAGTACAGACACACCACAAGTAGGTCACATGTCAGTACAGACACACAACCAGTAGGTCACATGTCAGTACATACACACAACCAGTAGGTCACATGTCAGTACATACACACAACCAGTAGGTCACATGTCAGTACATACACACCACAAGTAGGTCACATGTCAGTACATACACACCACAAGTAGGTCACATGTCAGTACAGACACACAACCAGTAGGTCGCATGTCAGTACAGACACACAACCAGTAGGTCGCATGTCAGTACAGACACACAACCAGTAGGTCACATGTCAGTACAGACACACAACCAGTAGGTCACATGTCAGTACAGACACACAACCAGTAGGTCACATGTCAGTACAGACACACCACAAGTAGGTCACATGTCAGTACATACACACCACAAGTAGGTCGCATGTCAGTACATACACACAACCAGTAGGTCACATGTCAGTACAGACATACAACCAGTAGGTCACATGTCAGTACATACACACAACCAGTAGGTCACATGTCAGTACATACACACAACCAGTAGGTCACATGTCAGTACATACACACAACCAGTAGGTCACATGTCAGCACATACACACCACAAGTAGGTCACATGTCAGTACATACACACAACCAGTAGGTCACATGTCAGCACATACACACCACAAGTAGGTCACATGTCAGTACATACACACAACAAGTATAATACTGTATGTTTCCTTGAATTTGTTCTAGACCTGGAGACTGTGAAAAGACCCTTGGTGGCATGTCTGGTGGGGTACGAGTGTGTCCAGTGCTGTAAGTTGACTATGGAAACAATTAGGAATTTCCAACACATTAATGTTTCTTATAAAAACAAGAAGTGATGCAGTCAGTCTCTCCTCAACTCTTAGCCAAGAGAGACTGGCATGTATAGTATCTATATCAGCCCTCTGATTACAATGAAGAACAAGATGTGCCGCTCTGTTCTGGGCCAGCTGCAGCTTAACTAGGTCTTTCCTTGCAGCACTGGACCACACAACTGGACAATAATCAAGATTAGATAAAACTAGAGCCTGCAGAACTTGCTTTGTGGAGTGTGGTGTCAAAACAGCAGAGCATCTCTTTATGATGGACAGACCTCTTTACAACCATTGTATCTACAGTGTCTTGCGAGAGTATTCGGCCCCCTTGAACTTTGTGACCTTTTGCCACATTTCAGGCTTCAAACATAAAGATATAAAACTGTATTTTTTTGTGAAGAATCAACAACAAGTGGGACACAATCATGAAGTGGAACGACATTTATTGGATATTTCAAACTTTTTTAACAAATCAAAAACGAACAAATTGGGCGTGCAAAATTATTCAGCCCCTTTACTTTCAGTGCAGCAAACTCTCTCCAGAAGTTCAGTGAGGATCTCGGAATGATCCAATGTTGACCTAAATGACTAATGATGATAAATACAATCCACCTGTGTGTAATCAAGTCTCCTTATAAATGCACCTGCACTGTGATAGTCTCAGAGGTCCGTTAAAAGCGCAGAGAGCATCATGAAGAACAAGGAACACACCAGGCAGGTCCGAGATACTGTTGTGAAGAAGTTTAAAGCCGAATTTGGATACAAAAAGATTTCCCAAGCTTTAAACATCCCAAGGAGCACTGTGCAAGCGATAATATTGAAATTGAAGGAGTATCAGACCACTGCAAATCTACCAAGACCTGGCCGTCCCTCTAAACTTTCAGACTGATCAGAGATGCAGCCAAGAGGCCCATGATCACTCTGGATGAACTGCAGAGATCTACAGCTGAGGTGGGAGACTCTGTCCATAGGACAACAATCAGTCGTATATTGCACAAATCTGGCCTTTATGGAAGAGTGGCAAGAAGAAAGCCATTTCTTAAAGATATCCATAAAAAGTGTCGTTTACAGTTTGCCACAAGCCACCTGGGAGACACACCAAACATGTGGAAGAAGGTGCTCTGGTCAGATGAAACCAAAATCGAACTTTTTGGCAACAATGCAAAACGTTATGTTTGGCGTAAAAGCAACACAGCTCATCACCCTGAACACCCCATCCCCACTGTCAAACATGGTGGTGGCAGCATCATGGTTTGGGCCTGCTTTTCTTCAGCAGGGACAGGGAAGATGGTTAAAATTGATGGGAAGAGAATCTGTGGAAAGAACTGAAAACTGCTGTTCACAAATGCTCTCCATCCAACCTCACTGAGTTCGAGCTGTTTTGCAAGGAGGAATGGGAAAAAATGTCAGTCTCTCGATGTGCAAAACTGATAGAGACATACCCCAAGCGACTTACAGCTGTAATCGCAGCAAAAGGTGGCACTACAAAGTATTAACCTAAGGGTGCTGAATAATTTTGCACACCCAATTTTTCAGTTTTTGAATTGTTAAAAAGGTTTGAAATATCCAATAAATGTCGTTCCACTTCATGATTGTGTCCCACTTGTTGTTGATTCTTCACAAAAAAATACAGTTTTATATCTTTATGTTTGAAGCCTGAAATGTGGCAAAAGGTCGCAAAGTTCAAGGGGGCCGAATACTTTCGCAAGGCACTGTATATGTTTTGACCATGAGGTAATAAGGTACCATAAGGTAATGCCAAGTAATTTAGTCTCCTCAATGTGTTCAACAGCCACACCATTCATTACCAGGTTCAGCTGAGGTCTAGAACTTAGGGAATGATTTGTACAAAATACAATTCTCTTAGTTTTAGAGATGTCCAGGACCAGTTTATTACTGGCCACCCATTCCAAAACAGACTGCAACTCTTTGTTAAGTGTTTTAGTGACTCCATTAGCTGTGGTTGCTGCAGGGCACCAGAACAAGGACGGGGGCTGTTGATTTCCACGTTTGTTCATGGGACCTCCTATGTGTGCACACTCGTGCGAGTTCACTTTTTTAAATGTTATGGCGTGTTATAGTGAAGACCATAGACAGCTCCTGAGTTTCAAGTTTAGGGAAGCTTACAATTTATCCTACCATTTCTACCTATCTATGTGCCAATTAAGATTTATATGCGCATTTTAATGGAATAGTTTCATTTCAATAATAACATTTTAGTTTGTCAATCATTGTCACGTGGTTAATCATACAAATCTTTAGTAAAATTATAAAAATCTAACTAAGGTGAGAGCACCAGCCTCTGCCATATGGACATACTGATACACCGTGATCCGTTGGTGACTAAAGACATGAGAGCATAGAACTCAGAGATGCAGCAGTAAGCCTATAACTTCCATCATCAGCTAAGTCAAATACAGTATATAGGCCTAAAGCCACTAGAAAATATTCTAATGAAAAAGTTGGTTATTTAAATCCATTAATCTCTGTGCTCTGCCTATCTCCCTTTCCATCTGTCTCGCTAGTGAATTGCAACATTGTATAAAATCATCAACTGGGTCCGGCCTGAAGCTGTCGCGAACTTGCAACATTGTTTCAACTAGGTATTTCCAAACTGGGGTAAACATACAATGCCGTCGGAGGTACGCCAAATAAAAATGTGATTCACCTTTTTTTTTACATTTTCAACCAATGCCCTTTGCAACCACGTACCTATGTGAGAGTGGATTCTCGGTCCTCACTAGCATGAAAACTAAATACAGGCACACACTGTGTGTGGAAAATGATTTAAGACTGAGACTCTCTCCAATACAACCCAACATTGCAGAGTTATGTGCATCATTTCAAGCACACCCTTCTCATTAATCTGTGGTGAGTTATTCACACCCTTCTCATTAACCTGTGGTAAGTTATTTACACCCTTCTCATTAACCTGTGGTGAGTTATTCACACCCTTCTCAATAACCTGTGGTGAGTTATTCACACCCTTCTCATTAACCTGTGGTGAGTTATTCACACCCTTCTCAATAACCTTTGGTGAGTTATTCACACCCTTCTCATTAACCTGTGGTGAGTTATTCACACCCTTCTCAATAACCTGTGGTGAGTTATTCACACCCTTCTCATTAACCTGTGGTGAGTTATTCACACCCTTCTCAATAACCTGTGGTGAGTTATTCACACCCTTCTCAATAACCTGTGGTGAGTTATTCACACCCTTCTCATTAACCTGTGGTGAGTTATTCACACCCTTCTCATTAACCTGTGGTGAGTTATTCACACCCTTCTCAATAACCTGTGGTGAGTTATTCACACCCTTCTCAATAACCTGAGGTGAGTTATTCACACCCTTCTCATTAACCTGTGGTGAGTTATTCACACCCTTCTCAATAACCTGTGGTGAGTTATTCACACCCTTCTCAATAACCTGAGGTGAGTTATTCACACCCTTCTCAATAACCTGAGGTGAGTTATTCACACCCTTCTCAATAACCTGTGGTGAGTTATTCACACCCTTCTCAATAACCTGTGGTGAGTTACTCACAATTTTTCGATGAACAAATAAGGTTTTATATGTAAGATGGTTAAATAAAGAGCAAACGTATAGATTATTATTATTTGGGCCCTGGTCCTATACAAGCTCTTTGTCACTTCCTACAAGCTGTGTTGTGACAACTCACACTCATTCTTATGCTTAATAAATGTATGTGTTGCAGGTTTGTGTGTGTTGACAGGCTTACACTGATGGCAAAAAAATAACATTTGAGAGTGCGCTGACCCTTGAGATAGAGGGGGTACGCAGATGAAGGTTGAATGTTTGAAGAGGTACAGGATTATAAAACGTTTGGGAACCACTGAACTAGCCTATTCCGGGCCCTCCGAGTTTCCCACACCAGTGAGTTTGGGACAGACAGCTGTTTACGCTTTCTGATTATAATATTTTGCTCTTTCACACCAAGGCTTAGTGATTATGGGGCGGCAGGGTAGCCTACAAATCTGTACAAATCTGTCGTTCTGCCCCTGAACAGGCAGTTAACTCACTGTTCCTAGGCAGTCATTGAAAATAAGAAATTGTTCTTATTAACTGACTTGCCTAGTTAAATAAAGGTACAATTTTACAAAATTATCGAGGACGGGAGTGTTGGGAAAGATTTTTCAAGTACTGAGGAATTATCATTTGCAATGGATGTTAAAAATAAACTAATAATTTAAACGGACTTTGTTGACTTACTGTGTGATGTGAAGAAAAAAATGACTGAGAAGCTCAGCATAATATCTTCTTCTTCTACTCGGTTTATAATAATATCCTCTTCTTCTTCGTCGTCTCTGTTTATAATAATATCCTCTTCTTCTACTACTCTGTTTATAATAATATCCTCTTCTTCTACTACTCTGTTTATAATAATATCATCTTCTTCTTCTACTCTGTTTATAATAATATCCTCTTCTTCTTCTACTACTCTGTTTATAATAATATCCTCTTCTTCTTCGTCGTCTCTGTTTATAATAATATCCTCTTCTTCTTCGTCGTCTCTGTTTATAATAATATCCTCTTCTTCTTCGTCGTCTCTGTTTATAATAATATCCTCTTCTTCTTCGTCGTCTCTGTTTATAATAATATCCTCTTCTTCTTCGTCGTCTCTGTTTATAATAATATCCTCTTCTTCTTTGTCGTCTCTGTTTATAATAATATCCTCTTCTTCTTCGTCGTCTCTGTTTATAATAATATCCTCTTCTTCTTCGTCGTCTCTGTTTATAATAATATCCTCTTCTTCTTCGTCGTCTCTGTTTATAATAATATCCTCTTCTTCTTCGTCGTCTCTGTTTATAATAATATCCTCTTCTTCTTCGTCGTCTCTGTTTATAATAATATCCTCTTCTTCTACTCTGTTTATAATAATATCCTCTTCTTCTGCTACTCTGTTTATAATAATATCCTCTTCTTCTTCGTCGTCTCTGTTTATAATAATATCCTCTTCTTCTTCGTTGTCTCTGTTTATAATAATATCCTCTTCTTCTTCGTCGTCTCTGTTTATAATAATATCCTCTTCTTCTTCATCGTCTCTGTTTATAATAATATCCTCTTCTTCTACTACTCTGTTTATAATAATATCCTCTTCTTCTACTACTCTGTTTATAATAATATCCTCTTCTTCTTCTACTCTGTTTATAATAATATCCTCTTCTTCTTCTACTACTCTGTTTATAATAATATCCTCTTCTTCTACTCTGTTTATAATAATGTCCTCTTCTTCTTCTTCTACTCTGTTTATAATAATGTCCTCTTCTTCTTCTTCTACTCTGTTTATAATAATATCCTCTTCTTCTACTCTGTTTATAATAATATCCTCTTCTTCTTCTACTCTGTTTATAATAATATCCTCTTCTTCTTCTACTACTCTGTTTATAATAATATCCTCTTCTTCTTCTGCTACTCTGTTTATAATAATATCCTCTTCTTCTTCTACTCTGTTTATAATAATATCCTCTTCTTCTTCTGCTACTCTGTTTATAATAATATCATCTTCTGCTACTCTGTTTATAATAATATCCTCTTCTTCTTCTGCTACTCTGTTTATAATAATATCCTCTTCTTCTTCTACTCTGTTTATAATAATGTCCTCTTCTTCTTCTACTACTCTGTTTATAATAATATCCTCTTCTTCTTCTACTACTCTGTTTATAATAATATCATCTTCTTCTTCTCTGTTTATAATAATATCCTCTTCTTCTTCTACTCTGTTTATAATAATATCCTCTTCTTCTTCTGCTACTCTGTTTATAATAATATCCTCTTCTTCTTCTTCTACTCTGTTTATAATAATATCCTCTTCTTCTTCTACTACTCTGTTTATAATAATATACTCTTCTTCTTCTACTACTCTGTTTATAATAATATCCTCTTCTTCTTCTACTCTGTTTATAATAATATCCTCTTCTTCTTCTACTACTCTGTTTATAATAATATCCTCTTCTTCTTCTACTACTCTGTTTATAATAATATCCTCTTCTTCTTCTTCTCTGTTTATAATAATATCCTCTTCTTCTTCTACTCTGTTTATAATAATATCCTCTTCTTCTTCTACTCTGTTTATAATATCCTCTTCTTCTTCTACTCTGTTTATAATAATATCCTCTTCTTCTTCTACTCTGTTTATAATAATATCCTCTTCTTCTTCTTCTTCTACTCTGTTTATAATAATATCCTCTTCTTCTTCTTCTACTCTGTTTATAATAATATCCTCTTCTTCTTCTACTCTGTTTATAATGATATCCTCTTCTTCTTCTTCTCTGTTTATAATAATATCCTCTTCTTCTTCTACTCTGTTTATAATGATATCCTCTTCTTCTTCTTCTCTGTTTATAATAATATCCTCTTCTTCTACTCTGTTTATAATAATATCTTCTTCTTCTACTCTGTTTATAATAATATCCTCTTCTTCTTCTACTCTGTTTATAATAATATCCTCTTCTTCTTCGTCGTCTCTGTTTATAATAATATCCTCTTCTTCTTCGTCGTCTCTGTTTATAATAATATCCTCTTCTTCTTCGTCGTCTCTGTTTATAATAATATCCTCTTCTTCTTCGTCGTCTCTGTTTATAATAATATCCTCTTCTTCTTCGTCGTCTCTGTTTATAATAATATCCTCTTCTTCTTCGTCGTCTCTGTTTATAATAATATCCTCTTCTTCTTCGTCGTCTCTGTTTATAATAATAATATATTCTTCTTCTACTCTGTTTGTCATGTTCTGACCTTTATTTCCTTTGTTTTGTATTCATTATTTAGTATGGTCAGGGCGTGAGTTGGGGTGGGCAGTCTATGTTTGATTTTCTATGATTTGGGGATTTCTATGTTTCGGCCTAGTATGGTTCTCAATCAGAGGCAGGTGTCATTAGTTGTCTCTGATTGAGAATCATACTTAGGTAGCCTGGGTTGCACTGTTTGTTTGTGGGTGATTGTCTATGTTAGTTGCTTGTGTCAGCACAGTCCTTATGATAGCTTCACGGTCTTTATTTGTTTATTGTTTTTGTATTCAGTGTTCAGTTCTTTCTTTAATTAAACATTCATCATGAACACATACCACGCCGCATTTTGGTCCTCTGATCCTTCTCGCCTCTCCTCTTCAGATGAAGAGGAGGAAGATCGTGACACTGTTTATAATAATAATATCTTCTTCTACTCTGTTTATAATAATATCCTCTTCTTCTACTCTGTTTATAATAATATCTTCTTCTTCTACTCTGTTTATAATAATATCCTCTTCTTCTTCATCTACTCTGTTTATAATAATATCCTCTTCTTCATCTACTCTGTTTATAATAATATCCTCTTCTTCTTCTACTCTGTTTATAATAATATCCTCTTCTTCTTCTACTCTGTTTATAATAATATCCTCTTCTTCTTCTACTCTGTTTATAATAATATCCTCTTCTTCATCTACTCTGTTTATAATATCCTCTTCTTCTTCATCTACTCTGTTTATAATAATATCCTCTTCTTCTTCTTCTACTCTGTTTATAATAATATCATCTTCTTCATCTACTCTGTTTATAATAATATCCTCTTCTTCTTCTTCTACTCTGTTTATAATAATATCCTCTTCTTCTTCATCTACTCTGTTTATAATAATATCCTCTTCTTCATCTACTCTGTTTATAATAATATCCTCTTCTTCTTCTTCTACTCTGTTTATAATAATATCCTCTTCTTCTTCTACTCTGTTTATAATAATAATTTCCGGTCACAACTTGCAGACTTGTTTACGTGTTGCTGTGTGTTTTGTTGCCAACCTATTTTGCTACCTGACAACTTTACGGTTTTTACTTTTTAATTACCGTTTATTTTTTTGGTTTTTCCCTCAACTTTTTATTTTCATTCAACTTTTTCACTCCGGACGCTTTATCTGAACATGGTTCGTCAGGACCTCCAACAGCCGAAGCTAAGTAGTAACATTAACATGATGCCTTCTAATTGCAGTCGCTGTACTCTTAATATACAGGAGAACGATCACCTTACAGCGAGGATAGCTGTGCTACAAGCCCAGCTTCAGACACAATCGTTAGGCAAGGGTAATTTAAGTGTAGGAAAGGATGAAACAGTGTCTGTGCCACCAGTAAGTACAGATAGTAACATTAGTATAAATCCCCTCGCACGGTCCCTGCAGTCGGACAACTTTCTCACGGTTTCTGGAAGGAAATGCTGTAGGAATGCTCAACCGGTGTCGCTCATTCAGCCGACCGGTTTTCCCCATTAAGCAGCGAGTCGGAGTCAGAGGCCGAGCATTCTCTTGTCTCTACTCCTCCTGTTACGGGGTCTGAGACGCCGAAGCTTCCCACCATTAGCTCTGACAAATTGAAAACTGTAGTCATTGGCGACTCCATTACCCGCAGTATTAGACTTAAAACTAATCATCCAGCGATCATACACTGTTTACCAGGGGGCAGGGCTACCGACGTTAAGGCTAATCTGAAGATGGTGCTGGCTAAAGCTAAAACTGGTGAGTGTAGAGAGTATAGAGATATTGTTATCCACGTCGGCACCAACGATGTTAGGATGAAACAGTCAGAGATCACCAAGGGCAACATAGCTTTAGCGTGTAAATCAGCTAGAAAGATGTGTCGGCATCGAGTAATTGTCTCTGGCCCCCTCCCAGTTAGGGGGAGTGATGAGCTCTACAGCAGAGTCTCACAACTCAATTGCTGGTTGAAAACTGTTTTCTGCCCCTCCCAAAAGATAGAATTTGTAGATAATTGGCCCTCTTTCTGGGACTCACAAACAGGACCAAGCCTGACCTGCTGAGGAGTGACGGACTCCATCCTAGCTGGAGGGGTGCTCTCATCTTATCTACCAACATAGACAGGGCTCTAACTCCTCTAGCTCCACAATGAAATAGGGTGCAGGCCAGGCAGCAGGCTGTTAGCCAGCCTGCCAGCATAGTGGAGTCTGCCACTAGCACAGTCAGTGTAGTCAGCTCAGCTATCCCCATTGAGACCGTGTCTGTGCCTCAACCTAGGTTGGGCCAAACTAAACATGGCGGTGTTCGCCTTAGCAATCTCACTAGGATAAAGACCACCTCCATTCCTGTCAGTATTGAAAGAGATCATGATACCTCACATCTCAAAATAGGGCTACTTAATGTTAGATCCCTTACTTCAAAGGCAATTATAGTCAATGAACTAATCACTGATCATAATCTTGATGTGATTGGCCTGACTGAAACATGGCTTAAGCCTGATGAATTTACTGTGTTAAATGAGGCCTCACCTCCTGGCTACACTAGTGACCATATCCCCCGTGCATCCCGCAAAGGCGGAGGTGTTGCTAACATTTATGATAGCAAATTTCAATTTACAAAAAAAAAAAAAAGACGTTTTCGTCTTTTGAGCTTCTAGTCATGAAATCTATGCAGCCTCTCAATCACTTTTTATAGCTACTGTTTACAGGCCTCCTGGGCCATATACAGCGTTCCTCATTGAGTTCCCTGAATTCCTATCGGACCTTGTAGTCATAGCAGATAATATTCTAATCTTTGGTGACTTTAATATTCACGTGGAAAAGTCCACAGACCCACTCCAAAAGGCTTTCGGAGCCATCATCGACTCAGTGGGTTTTGTCCAACAAGTCTCTGGACCCACTCACTTTCACAGTCATACTCTGGACCTAGTTTTGTCCCATGGAATAAATGTTGTGGATCTTAATGTTTTTCCTCATAATCCTGGACTATTGGACCACCATTTTATTACGTTTGCAATTGCAACAAATAATCTGCTCAGACCCCAACCAAGGAACATCAAAAGTCGTGCTATAAATTCACAGACAACACAAAGATTCCTTGATGTCCTTCCAGATTCCCTCTGTTTACCCAAGGACGCCAGAGGACAAAAATCTGTTAACCACCTAACTGAGGAACTCAATTTAACCTTGCGCAATACCCTAGATGCAGTTGCACCCCTAAAAACTAAAAACATTTCTCATAAGAAACTAGCTCCCTGGTACACAGAAAATACCCGAGCTCTGAAGCAAGATTCCAGAAAATTGGAACGGAAATGGCGCCACACCAAACTGGAAGTCTTCCGACTAGCTTGGAAAGACAGTACCGTGCAGTACCGAAGAGCCCTTACTGCTGCTCGATCATCCTATTTTTCCAACTTAATTGAGGAAAATAAGAACAATCCGAATTCCTTTTTGATACTGTCGCAAAGCTAACTAAAAAGCAGCATTCCCCAAGAGAGGATGGCTTTCACTTCAGCAGTGATACATTCATGAACTTCTTTGAGGAAAAGATCATGATTATTAGAAAGCAAATTACGGACTCCTCTTTAAATCTGCGTATTACTTCAAAGCTCAGTTGTCCTGAGTCTACACAACTCTGCCAGGACCTAGGATCAAGAGAGACACTCAAGTTTTTTAGTACTATATCTCTTGACACAATGATGAAAATAATCATGGCCTCTAAACCTTCAAGCTGCATACTGGACCCTATTCCAACTGAACTACTGAAAGAGCTGCTTCCTGTGCTTGGCCCTCCTATGTTGGACATAATAAACGACTCTCTTTCCACCGGATGTGTACCAAACTCACTAAAAGTGGCAGTAACAAAGACTCTCTTGAAAAAGCCAAACCTTGACCCAGAAAATATAAAAAACTATCGGCCTATATCGAATCTTCCATTCCTCTCAAAACATTAAAAAAAGGTTATTGCGCAGCAACTCACTGCCTTCCTGAAGACAAACAATGTATACGAAATGCTTCAGTCTGGTTTTAGACCCCATCATAGCACTGAGACTGCACTTGTGAAGGTGGTAAATTACCTTTTAATGGCATCAGACCGAGGCTCTGCATCTGTCCTCGTGCTCCTAGACCTTAGTGCTGCTTTTGATACCATCGATCACCACATTCTTTTGGAGAGATAGGAAACCCAAATTGGTCTACACGGACAAGTTCTGGCCTGGTTTAGATCTTATCTGTCGGAAAGATATCAGTTTGTCTCTGTGAATGGTTTGTCCTCTGACAAATCAACTGTAAATTCCGGTGTTCCTCAAGGTTCTGTTTTAGGACCACTATTGTTTTCACTATATATTTTACCTCTTGGGGATGTCATTCGAAAACATAATGTTAACTTTCCCTGCTATGCGGATGACACACAGCTGTACATTTCAATGAAACATGGTGAAGCCCCAAAATTGCCCTCGCTAGAAGCATGTGTTTCAGACATAAGGAAGTGGATGGCTGCAAACTTTCTACTTTTAAACTCGGACAAAACAGAGATGCTTGTTCTAGGTCCCAAAAAACAAAGAGATCTTCTGTTGAATCTGACAATTAATCTTAATGGTTGTACAGTCGTTTCAAATAAAACTGTGAAGGACCTTGGCGTTACTCTGGACCCTGATCTCTCTTTTGAAGAACATATCAAGACTGTTTCAAGGACAGATTTTTTCCATCTACATAACATTGCAAAAATCTGAAACTTTCTGTCCAAAAATGATGCAGAAAAATTCATCCATGCTTTTGTCACTTCTAGGTTAGACTACTGCAATGCTCTACTTTCCGGCTACCCGGATAAAGCACTAAATAAACTTCAGTTAGTGCTAAATACGTCTGCTAGAATCCTGACTAGAACCCCCCCCAAAAAAATTATCATATACTCATAAGATGAGAGCACCCCTCCAGTACTAGCATACTCCAGTGCTAGCCTCCCTACACTGGCTTCCTGTCAAGGCAAGGGCTGATTTCAAGGTTTTACTGCTAACCTACAAAGCATTACATGGGCTTGCTCCTACCTATCTCTCTGATTTGGTCCTGCCGTACATACCTACACGTACGCTACGGTCACAAGACGCAGGCCTCCTAATTGTCCCTAGAATTTCTAAGCAAACAGCTGGAGGCAGGGCTTTCTCCTATAGAGCTCAATTTTTATGGAATGGTCTGCCTACCCATGTGAGAGACGCAAACTCGGTCTCAACCTTTAACTCTTTACTGAAGACTCATCTCTTCAGTGGGTCATATGATTGAGTGTAGTCTGGCCCAGGAGTGGGAAGGTGAACGGAAAGGCTCTGGAGCAACGAACCGCCCTTGCTGTCTCTGCCTGGCCGGTTCCCCTCTTTCCACTGGGATTCTCTGCCTCTAACCCTATTACAGGGGCTGAGTCACTGGCTTACTAGGGCTCTTTCATACCGTCCCTTGGAGGGGTGCGTCACTTGAGTGGGTTGAGTCACTGATGTGATCTTCCTGTCTGGGTTGGCGCCCCCCTTGGGTTGTGCCGTGGCGGAGATCTTTGTGGGCTATACTCGGCCTTGTCTCAGGATGGTATAAGTTGGTGGTTGAAGTCTAGTGGTGTGGGGGCTGTGCTTTGGCAAAGTGGGTGGGGTTATATCCTTCCTGTTTGGCCCTGTCTGGGGGTGTCCTCGGATGGGGCAGTGTCTCCTGACCCCTCCTGTCTCAGCCTCCAGTATTTATGCTGCAGTAGTTTATGTGCCGGGAGGCTAGGGTCAGTTTGTTATATCTGGAGTACTTCTCCTGTCCTATCCGGTGTCCTGTGTGAATGTAAGTATACCCTCTCTAATTCTCTCTTTCTCTCTTTCTTTCTCTCTCTCGGGGGACCTGAGCCCTAGGACCATGCCTCAGGACTACCTGGCATGATGACTCCTTGCTGTTCCCAGTCCACCTGGCCGTGCTGCTGCTCCAGTTTCAACTGTTTCAACTACTGTGATTATTATTATTTGACCATGCTGGTCATTTATGAACATTTGAACATCTTGGCCATGTTCTGTTATAATCTCCACCCGGCACAGCCAGAAGAGGACTGGCCACCCCTCATAGCCTGGTTCCTCTCTAGGTTTCTTACTAGGTTTTGGCCTTTCTAGGGAGTTTTTCCTAGCCACCATGCTTCTACACCTGCATTGCTTGCTGTTTGGGGTTTTAGGCTGGGTTTCTGTACATCACTTTGAGATATCAGCTGATTTGCGAAGGGCTATATATATATATATATATATATTTGATTTAATAATAATATCTTCTTCTTCTACTCTGTGTAACGGCGTTCTTCGTTTGTAGAAGGAAGAGAGTCGGACCGAAATGCAGCGTGGTGGTTACTCATATCTTTAATGAAGAAAAAACGGAACGATACGTGAAACCTAATACAGCCTATCTGGTGAACACTACACAAAGACAGGAACAATCACCCACGAAATACAAAGTGAAACTCAGGCTACCTAAATACGGTTCCCAATCCGAGACAACGAGAATCACCTGTCTCTGATTGAGAACCGCCTCAGGCAGCCAAGCCTATACTAGACACACCCCTAATCAACCACAATCCCAATGCCTACAAAAACCCCAATAAGACAATACAATAACCCCATGTCACACCCTGGCCTGAACAAATATACTACTAAGACCAAGACGTGACACTCTGTTTATAATAATAATAATATATTCTTCTTCTACTCTGTTTATAATAATATCCTCTTCTTCTACTACTCTGTTTATAATAATATCCTCTTCTTCTTCTACTCTGTTTATAATAATATCCTCTTCTTCTTCTTCTACTCTGTTTATAATAATATCCTCTTCTTCTTCTACTCTGTTTATAATAATATCCTCTTCTTCTTCTTCTACTCTGTTTATAATAATATCCTCTTCTTCTTCTTCTACTCTGTTTATAATAATATCCTCTTCTTCTTATGCTATTGTGTTTATAATAATAATAATAATATCTTCTTCTTTTTGTCTCAACAATTTAAATTACACTCCAGACACATGATCTTCTCATATTTCAGATGCTTTTCCCTGACAGCCAATCAGCTAGACAGCTTGTTGTCACAAGCCCGGGGACAATCCGCGGTGACAGCCACAAGGGCTAACCGCGTCGCCCTAGACTAGCTGCTACACCAAGCAGCTCCTCAGACCCGTGGTTGGCAGGATACTTAGACAGAAGGCAGCAGTCCCAGCAACTGATGCCAAACGTGTCAGATCCTAACGTTCAAAGGTAGCTAGCTAGTAACCAAACTTGTTCAACAGAACACTTTTTCAGATACTTTCAAAACAACAAACATAGCTCTCCCTCGTTCCATGTTCAACAGGAAGTGACGTGATGTCTATGATGAGAGGAAGCAAACCGCTCAGAGATTTGACTTCAGTCTGGCTGGGGTGAAACAGTGACACTCTGGGACTCTGGGAGAGGTACAGGGCAGAGAGACCAGCATGGTAATTAACACACAACGTAGCAGAATCATTCAGATCACCAGATCACTTGTTTGGTTTAGAATAATCTCTTCCTGTTGATGACTTCAGTAGAACTGGCAGCAATAATAATCCAGAATAATAATCCAGATGGTTGTTTTATACACGCAAGGAACAGTTTATCTGCTCTGGTACAGTATCAACAATCCCAGAACTATAGAAAGCATCTCCTCTTCCTCTGCCCATCTCTCACCCTTACCCCCTCTCTCAATCTCTCCTTTCCTCCATCCATCCCTCCTCTTTACTTTCTCCCTCTGTCTCTCCTTTTCTTCATCTGTCTCCCTCCCTCTCTCTCTCTCTCTCTCTCTCTCTCTCTCTCTCTCTCTCTCTCTCTCTCTCTCCCCCTCTCTCTCTCTCTCTCCCTCCCTCCCTCCCTCCCTCCCTCCCTCCCTCTCTCTCTCTCTCTCTCTCTCTCTCTCTCTCTCTCTCTCTCTCTCTCTCTCTCTCTCTCTCTCTCTCTCTCTCTCTCTCTCCCCCTCTCTCTCTCTCTCTCTCTCTCTCTCTCTCCCTCCCTCTCTCTCTCTCTCTCTCTCTCTCTCTCTCTCTCTCCCCCTCTCTCTCTCTCTCCCTCTCTCCCTCTCTCTCTCTCCTTACCCCCTCTCTCAATCTCTCCTTTCCTCCATCCATCCATCCCTTCTCTTTACTTTCTCCCTCTTTCTCTCCTTTTATTCATCTCTGTCTTTCTGAGGTCTAAAAGAAGGGGAAAAGGTACCAGGATATAAATACACTCCATTCACAAACAGCACAAAACAACCTTCAATAATGGATGCTGCTTGATCTAGAAGGTTTGTCGGAGAGAGAGAGAGAGAGAGAGAGAGAGAGAGGGGGAGGGAGAGAGAGAGAGAAAGGGAGAGAGGGAAAGGGAGAAGGAAAGGGAGAGAGAGAGAGAGAGAGAGAGAGAGAGAGAGAGAGAGAGAGAGAGAGAGAGAGAGAGAGAGAGAGAGAGAGAGAGAAAGGGAGAGAGAGAGGGAAAGGGAGAGAGAGAGAGAGAGTGAGAGCGAAAGGGAGAGAGAGAGAGAGAGAGAAAGGGAGAGAGAGAGGGAGGGAGAGAGAGAGAGAGAAAGGTAGAGAGAGGGAAAGGGAGAAGGAAAGGGAGAGAGAGAGAGAGAGAGAGAGAGAGGGAAAGGGAGAGAGAGAGTGAGAGCAAAAGGGAGAGAGAGAGAGAGAGAGTGAGAGCAAAAGGGAGAGAGAGAGGGAGAGAGCAAAAGGGAGAGAGAGGGAGAGAAAGAGTGAGTTAGAGAGTGGAGAGGGTGAGAGGGCGAGAGCGAAAGGGAGGGAGCTAGAGGAAGAGAGAGAGGGAGAGAGCTAGAGGGAGAGAGAGGGAGAGAGTGAGAGGGAGAGAGCTAGAGGGAGGGAGAGAGCGAGAGGGAGAGAGCTAGAGGGAGAGAGCTAAAGAGAGAGAGAGGGAGAGCGAGAGGGAGAGAGCTAGAGGGAGAGAGCTAGAGGGAGGGAGAGAGCGAGAGGGAGAGAGCGAGAGGGAGAGCATCCCAGCCATGTGTGTGAAGAGGTCAGCCTGTCACGTGCAGCCATTTAACCCAGAGTGCAACAGGATAACACAACGCTTATCCCTTTATCCCGCCAACAACACACACACACACACACGCACACACACACACACACAGGGCCAGCTGGCTTCAGAGTGCGTAGGCCATGCCACTCAGACACAGCAGAATCAGGTGGGTTTAAAAACTAAACTGAGTCAGGGACAGGTAGATAGATAGAGAGTAGGCTACAGGGCAGCAGTGAGACAGGTTAACTAAAGTCTAGTCTACACAGCAGGACAGATATTAAAATGATGCAGGAAAGACGAAGGCAGTTTTCACAATAAAATAGCTGTCTGGAGTTGGTCTGTCTGATAATGTGACTTTACATTTAACATCCTGTTGGACAACTGTAACTCAAGATCATTGACAGGAGGGCTGTGTGTTTGATACATATTTGTGTGTGTGTGCGTGTGTCCATATGTGTGTCCTCCCTGCCCGTCATCCCATGTAGTCTAGCTAGTTGCCTGGTCTCAGGCTTGTCTCAGGCTTGTCTCAGCCTTAATGTTGAATTGATTTCTGGGCTCTGGCTTATTCACATCAGGACTGTATCTACTAACTACAGTGCCTTGCGAAAGTATTCGGCCCCCTTGAACTTTGCGACCTTTTGCCACATTTCAGGCTTCAAACATAAAGATATAAAACTGTATTTTTTTGTGAAGAATCAACAACAAGTGGGACACAATCATGAAGTGGAACGACATTTATTGGATATTTCAAACTTTTTTAACAAATCAAAAACTGAAAAATTGGGCGTGCAAAATTATTCAGCCCCCTTAAGTTAATACTTTGTAGCGCCACCTTTTGCTGCGATTACAGCTGTAAGTCGCTTGGGGTATGTCTCTATCAGTTTTGCACATCGAGAGACAGAATTTTTTCCCATTCCTTCTTGGAAAACAGCTCGAGCTCAGTGAGGTTGGATGGAGAGCATTTGTGAACAGCAGTTTTCAGTTCTTTCCACAGATTCTCGATTGGATTCAGGTCTGGACTTTGACTTGGCCAATCTAACACCTGGATATGTTTTTTTTTAACCATTCCATTGTAGATTTTGCTTTATGTTTTGGATCATTGTCTTGTTGGAAGACAAATCTCCATCCCAGTCTTAGGTCTTTTGCAGTCTCCATCAGGTTTTCTTCCAGAATGGTCCTGTATTTGGCTCCATCCATCTTCCCATCAATTTTAACCCTCTTCCCTGTCCCTGCTGAAGAAAAGCAGGCCCAAACCATGATGCTGCCACCACCATGTTTGACAGTGGGGATGGTGTGTTCAGGGTGATGAGCTGTGTTGCTTTTACGCCAAACATAACGTTTTGCATTGTTGACAAAAAGTTCAATTTTGGTTTCATCTGACCAGAGCACCTTCTTCCACATGTTTGGTGTGTCTCCCAGGTGGCTTGTGGCACACTTTAAATAACACTTTTTATGGATATCTTTAAGAAATGTCTTTCTTCTTGCCACTCTTCCATAAAGGCCAGATTTGTGCAATATACGACTGATTGTTGTCCTATGGACAGAGTCTCCCACCTCAGCTGTAGATCTCTGCAGTTCATCCAGAGTGATCATGGGCCTCTTGGCTGCATCTCTGATCAGTCTTCTCCTTGTATGAGCTGAACGTTTAGAGGGATGGCCAGGTCTTGGTAGATTTGCAGTGGTCTGATACTCCTTCCATTTCAATATTATCGCTTGCACAGTGCTCTTTGGGATGTTTAAAGCTTGGGAAATCTTTTTGTATCCAAATCCGGCTTTAAACATCTTCACAATAGTATCTCGAACCTGTCTGGTGTGTTCCTTGTTCTTCATGATGCTCTCTGCGCTTTTAACGGACCTCTGAGACTATCACAGTGCAGGTGCATTTATACGGAGACTTGATTACACACAGCTGGATTGTATTTATCATCATTAGTCATTTAGGTCAACATTGGATCATTCAGAGATCCTCACTGAACTTCTGGAGAGAGTTTGCTACACTGAAAGTAAAGGGGCTGAATAATTTTGCACGCCCAATTTTTCAGTTTTTGATATGTTAAAAAAGTTTGAAATATCCAATAAATGTCATTCCACTTCATGATTGTGTTCCACTTGTTGTTGATTCTTCACAAAAAAATACAGTTTTATATCTTTATGTTTGAAGCCTGAAATGTGGCAAAAGGTCGCAAAGTTCAAGGGGGCCGAATACTTTCGCAAGGCACTGTAACAGGTGGCAGGCAGGCTGCTGTCAACACATCACACCACACCCAGCCCAGACCAGACCACAGCCAGCCCAGACCAGACCACAGCCAGCCCAGACCAGACCACAGCAAGACCAGACCAGACCACACCACACCCAGCCCAGACCAGACCACAGCCAGCCCAGACCAGACCACAGCAAGACCAGACCAGACCACAGCCAGCCCAGACCAGACCACAGCCAGCCCAGACCAGACCACAGCCAGCCCAGACCAGACCACAGCAAGACCAGGCCAGAGCCAGACCAGACCACAGCCAGACCAGACCAGACCACAGCCAGCCCAGACCACAGCCAGACCAGACCACAGCCAGCCCAGACCAGACCACAGCCAGCCCAGACCAGACCACAGCCAGCCCAGACCAGACCACAGCCAGCCCAGACCAGACCACAGCAAGACCAGGCCAGAGCCAGACCAGACCACAGCCAGACCAGACCAGACCACAGCCAGCCCAGACCACAGCCAGACCAGACCACAGCCAGCCCAGACCAGACCACAGCCAGCCCAGACCAGACCACAGCCAGCCCAGACCAGACCACAGCCAGCCCAGACCAGACAACAGCCAGACCAGACCAGACCACAGCCAGCTCAGACTAGACCACAGCCAGCCCACACCAGACCACAGCCAGACCAGATCAGACCAGAACACAGCCAGCCAGGAGGAAGGCAGAGTGACAGGTCTTAGGCTGGTGGCAAGACACACCCCTAACCTAAAAAAAAATTGCAGAATAATGCCTGTGTGGAGGGTGGATAGGCCCTATCTACTCATGTAACCCAATATCCCAAGCTCTGATATTGCTCAAAGTAGTTAGTTGTCTGTCCTACATACACAAATAAACAGAATTAGAATATCTTGATGCATCTAGGAAATATAGACCTGTAAACGCAGAGATACAATAGACGGAAATTTCAACTCTGAATATTTGTGAAGCTTAACTTTTTTGGTATCTGATTAATTGACAACTTTCCAAGTGAAATGTGTTGTTTTTCAGTGATCTATTAACCTGCCTGACAGAAACACATACAGTTACACATGTTTTATGGTGTTTAGTGCCATTGTAATCTAATTGTGTTTTATGGTGTTTAGTGCTATTGTAATCTAATTGGCTGCAAGGAAAACAAGTGGCTGAGACGGTGAAAATTGTCTCATTTCTTTTAGTGAAAGGTTGTTCTGTGGATTACAGTTACTCGTTTTACGATGTTGTGGCTACTGTAATTTGGCTCTAAGGTAAACACGTGGGCTCAGACCAAAAACTGGGGTCCAAGGTTCCTTGAGGATTTTGTATCTTTAGCCTGTAACTCTTGCAATTTAGTCAGGGAAAATAAAATGGTGAAAGGGATACCTCTATGCATTCATCTGAAAATGTGTCTTCTGCATTCAACCCAACCCCTCTGAAACAGAGGGGTGCGGGGGGGCTGCCTTAATCCACATCCATGTCTTCAGCGCCCCCCCGGTGGGTTAACTGCCTTGCAGAACAGATTTATTTTTATTTTTTAGACCTTGTCAAATCAGGGGGATTCGATCCAGCAACCTTTCAGTTATTGGCCCAACGCTCCTACCCACCAGGATACCCACCACAGATTATCTTTGGGGGTCTCCCTGGATTTAGCCTCAAATTCAATAATAATGTAATTTAATATTTTTTTTAAATTAAAGCCAATCTTGGAAATGATCCATAAGACTGAAATGGGAAATGTAGTCACATATGGCGTCTAAAATCCAAAATGACTGCTTCACTCCCATTTTATGGAGGTCAAATCATGTGTAAATATGAATTTTGTAGTTCATGCATATTTTATGAATTGTGTACAATATAGACTGTTTTGGTGAAAATCTATTTTAATTCTGCATCCAAATACTGGAAGGGTATTCAGGGCCATGTGCTGATGTCACGCCCTGGCCATAGAGAGGCTTTTATTCTCTATTTTGGTTAGGCCAGGGTGTGACTAGGCTGGGCATTCTATGTTCATTTTCTATGATTTGTATTACTTTGTTGTTTGGCCGGTGCAGTTCTCAATCAGAGGCAGCTGTCTATCGTTGTCTCTGATTGAGAACCATATTTAGGTAGCTTTTTCCCCACGTGGTTTTTGTGGGTAGTTGTTTTCTGCACCTAACAGGACTGTTTCGGTTTTCGTTCGGTCTCTTTGTTATTTTTGTTATTTCAGTGTCCAGTTCTACTAAAGTATGAACACCTACACTACTGTGCTTCTCCTTTCAACAGCCACTGATCAGTTTCCATTCACACTCAACAATCGGGTTGAACGCACTCATCAGATACCCCAGGGCGGCAGGGTAGCCTAGTGGTTAGAGCGTTGGACTAGTAACCGTAAGGTTGCAAGTTCAAATCCCCGAGCTGACAAGGGACAAATCTGTCGTTCTGCCCCTGAACAGGCAGTTAACCCACTGTTCCTAGTCCGTCATTGAAAATAAGAATTTGTTCTTAACTGACTTAATAAAGGTAAAATACGGTAAAAGGTTCAAATAAAAGATGCAGCTTGCATGCCAACGAGACCCACTGAATGTTTTCTCAGCCTGAATGATGCTGGAGGTACTCCAGCAGTGGACTGGTTGGTTGTCTGGTTGTGAAGGAGAGAAAATGAGGTTGGTTGTGAAGGAGAGAAAGTGAGGTTGTCTGGTTGTGAAGGAGAGAAAATGAGGTTGTCTGGTTGTGAAGGAGAGAAAGTGAGGTTGTCTGGTTGTGAAGGAGAGAAAGTGAGGTTGTCTGGTTGTGAAGGAGAGAAAATGAGGTTGTCTGGTTGTGAAGGAGAGAAAGTGAGGTTGTCTGGTTGTGAAGGAGAGAAAGTGAGGTTGTCTGGTTGTGAAGGAGAGAAAGTGAGGTTGTCTGGTTGTGAAGGAGAGAAAGTGAGGTTGTCTGGTTGTGAAGGAGAGAAAGTGAGGTTGTCTGGTTGTGAAGGAGAGAAAGTGAGGTTGTCTGGTTGTGAAGGAGAGAAAGTGAGGTTGTCTGGTTGTGAAGGAGAGAAAGTGAGGTTGTCTGGTTGTGAAGGAGAGAAAATTAGGTTGTCTGGTTGTGAAGGAGAGAAAGTGAGGTTGTCTGGTTGTGAAGGAGAGAAAGTGAGGTTGTCTGGTTGTGAAGGAGAGAAAGTGAGGTTGTCTGGTTGTGAAGGAGAGAAAGTGAGGTTGTCTGGTTGTGAAGGAGAGAAAGTGAGGTTGTCTGGTTGTGAAGGAGAGAAAGAGACCTTCGATATTTACAACACCTAATTGACCTGTAGTTTGAGTTTCTTTTATGTTGATGTGGAAAAAAGTCTTACATATTCCATTGGAAGTCAGGCAGGATGATTATTTGGCCAACATTCTCTGTTGGTTGTGATTACGGTTTGGGGCAGGGCCAGCAAAAGAGTGACAAAACCTATGAAGGTGACCTCAGCTTACTTAGAGTGCAGGTCATAGACTATGACTATAAAGTGTTGGTTGTGAGGGATGTAACACAGCCCCATACACATTTGAAGATGATCCTTGAGCTTTGATGGACAGTAAAGGGGTTGCAAGGGAGGTGGAGCATGGAGCACAAAGGCCATTATCTCTCTGTCTCACATCATCTTTGTTTAAGTTCATCCTAAGGAGCCTCTTGTTTGCCATATATGGAACTACAGCTGTGTGATCTTAATTTGATCACTCTTTTGTTGCTGAGAATTTTCCTTCACAGCAGGATATGCAAACATGTCGTGTATTTGAGGTTTAAAAAGGTGTTTCAAGTTTGTATTTTCCACTATAAAAATGTCAGACTTGATTTACCACTATGAAAGATATATATCAACCCCTACATAAAAAATCTCCATTAAATATAATTCACATTTCCTGTTGCTGCAAGATAATTTTTCAGCTGTAACAAACTGGCTCAAATTAAGATCCTACATCTCAAATTAAAGTCATTTGTCACGTGCGCCGAATACAACAGGTGTAGTAGACCTCACAGTGAAATGCTGAATACAACAGGTGTAGTAGACCTTACAGTGAAATGCTGAATACAACAGGTGTAGTAGACCTTACAGTGAAATGATGAATACAACAGGTGTAGTAGACCTTACAGTGAAATGCTGAATACAACAGGTGTAGTAGACCTTACAGTGAAATGCTGAATACAACAGGTGTAGTAGACCTCACAGTGAAATGCTGAATACAACAGGTGTAGTAGACCTTACAGTGAAATGCTGAATACAACAGGTGTAGTAGATCTCACAGTGAAATGCTGAATACAACAGGTGTAGTAGACCTCACAGTGAAATGCTGAATACAACAGGTGTAGTAGACCTCACAGTGAAATGCTGAATACAACAGGTGTAGTAGACCTTACAGTGAAATGCTGAATACAACAGGTGTAGTAGACCTTACAGTGAAATGCTGAATACAACTGGTGTACTCACAGTGAAATGCTGAATACAACAGGTGTAGTAGACCTTACAGTGAAATGCTGAATACAACAGGTGTAGTAGACCTCACAGTGAAATGCTGAATACAACAGGTGTAGTAGACCTTACAGTGAAATACTGAATACAACAGGTGTAGTAGACCTTACAGTGAAATGCTGAATACAACAGGTGTAGTAGACCTTACAGTGAAATGCTGAATACAACTGGTGTACTAGACCTCACAGTGAAATGCTGAATACAACAGGTGTAGTAGACCTCACAGTGAAATGCTGAATACAACAGGTGTAGTAGACCTTACAGTGAAATGCTGAATACAACAGGTGTAGTAGACCTTACAGTGAAATGCTGAATACAACAGGTGTAGTAGACCTTACAGTGAAATGCTGAATACAACAGGTGTAGTAGACCTTACAGTGAAATGCTGAATACAACAGGTGTAGTAGACCTCACAGTGAAATGCTGAATACAACAGGTGTAGTAGACCTCACAGTGAAATGCTGAATACAACAGGTGTAGTAGACCTTACAGTGAAATGCTGAATACAACTGGTGTACTAGACCTCACAGTGAAATGCTGAATACAACAGGTGTAGTAGACCTCACAGTGAAATGCTGAATACAACAGGTGTAGTAGACCTCACAGTGAAATGCTGAATACAACAGGTGTAGTAGACCTCACAGTGAAATGCTGAATACAACAGGTGTAGTAGACCTTACAGTGAAATGCTGAATACAACTGGTGTACTAGACCTCACAGTGAAATGCTGAATACAACAGGTGTAGTAGACCTCACAGTGAAATGCTGAATACAACAGGTGTAGTAGACCTTACAGTGAAATGCTGAATACAACAGGTGTAGTAGACCTTACAGTGAAATGCTGAATACAATAGGTGTAGTAGACCTTACAGTGAAATGCTGAATACAACAGGTGTAGTAGACCTTACAGTGAAATGCTGAATACAACTGGTGTACTAGACCTCACCGTGAAATGCTGAATACAACAGGTGTAGTAGACCTCACAGTGAAATGCTGAATACAACAGGTGTAGTAGACCTCACAGTGAAATGCTGAATACAACAGGTGTAGTAGACCTCACAGTGAAATGCTGAATACAACAGGTGTAGTAGACCTTACAGTGAAATGCTGAATACAACTGGTGTACTAGACCTCACAGTGAAATGCTGAATACAACAGGTGTAGTAGACCTCACAGTGAAATGCTGAATACAACAGGTGTAGTAGACCTTACAGTGAAATGCTGAATACAACAGGTGTAGTAGACCTTACAGTGAAATGCTGACTACAATAGGTGTAGTAGACCTTACAGTGAAATGCTGACTACAACAGGTGTAGTAGACCTAACAGTGAAATGCTGACTACAATAGGTGTAGTAGACCTTACAGTGAAATGCTGACTACAACAGGTGTAGTAGACCTCACAGTGAAATGCTGAATACAACAGGTGTAGTAGACCTTACAGTGAAATGCTGAATACAACTGGTGTAGTAGACCTTACAGTGAAATGCTGAATACAACAGGTGTAGTAGACCTTACAGTGAAATGCTGAATACAACAGGTGTAGTAGACCTCACAGTGAAATGCTGAATACAACAGGTGTAGTAGACCTTACCGTTAAATGCTGAATACAACAGGTGTAGTAGACCTTACAGTGAAATGCTGAATACAACAGGTGTAGTAGACCTTACAGTGAAATGCTGAATACAACAGGTGTAGTAGACCTTACAGTGAAATGCTGACTACAATAGGTGTAGTAGACCTTACAGTGAAATGCTGACTACAACAGGTGTAGTAGACCTAACAGTGAAATGCTGACTACAATAGGTGTAGTAGACCTTACAGTGAAATGCTGACTACAACAGGTGTAGTAGACCTCACAGTGAAATGCTGAATACAACAGGTGTAGTAGACCTTACAGTGAAATGCTGAATACAACTGGTGTACTAGACTTCACAGTGAAATGCTGAATACAACAGGTGTAGTAGACCTTACAGTGAAATGCTGAATACAACAGGTGTAGTAGACCTCACAGTGAAATGCTGAATACAACAGGTGTAGTAGACCTTACAGTAAAACGCTGAATACAACAGGTGTAGTAGACCTTACAGTGAAATGCTGACTACAATAGGTGTAGTAGACCTTACAGTGAAATGCTGAATACAACAGGTGTAGTAGACCTTACAGTGAAATGCTGAATACAACAGGTGTAGTAGACCTCACAGTGAAATGCTGAATACAACAGGTGTAGTAGACCTTACAGTGAAATGCTGAATACAACAGGTGTAGTAGACCTCACAGTGAAATGCTGAATACAACAGGTGTAGTAAACCTCACAGTGAAATGCTGAATACAACAGGTGTAGTAGACCTCACAGTGAAATGCTGAATACAACAGGTGTAGTAGACCTTACCGTTAAATGCTGAATACAACAGGTGTAGTAGACCTTACAGTGAAATGCTGAATACAACAGGTGTAGTAGACCTTACAGTGAAATGCTGAATACAACAGGTGTAGTAGACCTTACAGTGAAATGCTGAATACAACAGGTGTAGTAGACCTTACAGTGAAATGTTGAATACAACAGGTGTAGACCTTACAGTGAAATGTTGAATACAACAGGTATAGTAGACCTCACAGTGAAATGCTGAATACAACAGGTGTAGTAGACCTCACAGTGAAATGCTGAATACAACAGGTGTAGTAGACCTTACAGTGAAATGTTGAATACAACAGGTGTAGACCTTACAGTGAAATGTTGAATACAACAGGTGTAGTAGACCTCACAGTGAAATGCTGAATACAACAGGTGTAGTAGACCTCACAGTGAAATGCTGAATACAACAGGTGTAGTAGACCTTACAGTGAAATGTTGAATACAACAGGTGTAGACCTTACAGTGAAATGTTGAATACAACAGGTATAGTAGACCTCACAGTGAAATGCTGAATACAACAGGTGTAGTAGACCTTACCGTTAAATGCTGAATACAACAGGTGTAGTAGACCTTACAGTGAAATGCTGAATACAACAGGTGTAGTAGACCTTACCGTTAAATGCTGAATAAAACAGGTGTAGTAGACCTTACAGTGAAATGCTGAATACAACAGGTGTAGTAGACCTTACAGTGAAATGCTGAATACAACAGGTGTAGTAGACCTTACAGTGAAATGTTGAATACAACAGGTATAGTAGACCTCACAGTGAAATGCTGAATACAACAGGTGTAGTAGACCTTACAGTGAAATGTTGAATACAACAGGTGTAGACCTTACAGTGAAATGTTGAATACAACAGGTGTAGACCTTACAGTGAAATGTTGAATACAACAGGTGTAGTAGACCTCACAGTGAAATGCTGAATACAACAGGTGTAGTAGACCTCACAGTGAAATGCTGAATACAACAGGTGTAGTAGACCTTACAGTGAAATGTTGAATACAACAGGTATAGTAGACCTCACAGTGAAATGCTGAATACAACAGGTGTAGTAGACCTTACAGTGAAATGTTGAATACAACAGGTGTAGACCTTACAGTGAAATGTTGAATACAACAGGTGTAGTAGACCTCACAGTGAAATGCTGAATACAACAGGTGTAGTAGACCTTACAGTGAAATGTTGAATACAACAGGTGTAGTAGACCTTACAGTGAAATGTTGAATACAACAGGTGTAGTAGACCTCACAGTGAAATGCTGAATACAACAGGTGTAGTAGACCTCACAGTGAAATGCTGAATACAACAGGTGTAGTAGACCTTACAGTGAAATGTTGAATACAACAGGTGTAGACCTTACAGTGAAATGTTAAATACAACAGGTGTAGTAGACCTCACAGTGAAATGCTGAATACAACAGGTGTAGTAGACCTCACAGTGAAATGCTGAATACAACAGGTGTAGTAGACCTTACAGTGAAATGTTGAATACAACAGGTGTAGACCTTACAGTGAAATGTTGAATACAACAGGTGTAGACCTTACAGTGAAATGTTGAATACAACAGGTGTAGTAGACCTTACAGTGAAATGCTGAATACAACAGGTGTAGTAGACCTCACAGTGAAATGTTGAATACAACAGGTGTAGTAGACCTTACAGTGAAATGCTGAATACAATAGGTGTAGTAGACCTTACAGTGAAATGCTGAATACAACAGGTGTAGTAGACCTCACAGTGAAATGCTGAATACAACAGGTGTAGTAGACCTCACAGTGAAATGCTGAATACAACAGGTGTAGTAGACCTTACAGTGAAATGCTGACTTACAGGCTCTAACCAACAGTGCAACATATAGTATTAGGTGAACAATAGGTAAGTAAAGAAATAAAAACAACAGTAAAAAGACAGAGCAAAATAAAGTAGCTCTGTGTGTCCTTATAGGGCTGTTGGGACTACTGAACAGTTTCCCAGACCAATGCATGAGTCACCACAGCATGAGAGATCATTCTTCACATGCGAGTCTATTTCACGTGTCCCATGGGCGGCCAGCCATGGTTGGTAGCAACATAGGTACATATGAGGGCAATGCACGACAGCACTACCCAGATACCATTTTGGTTGTTGAATGCCTCATGACATGTGGCAGGCGAGTTCCATGGTGACTCTGTCTCGTGCTACAGTAACCTTTCACCATTACAACAACAGAGGAGGTTCGCATTTTGGATGATCTGTAATAATTCAGGATTATCCGTAATCCTATAAGCATCCACATTAATGAAGAAGAAAACGTATTTAGAAACATATTCTATTCTTATTTACAATTAAAGTGACTCCAAAATGACAAAATACAAAAAAGGTATAATAGGTGCTGTAATTTCTAAAGGGTTCACCCAATGTGGATGTAAATACCCTCAAATGAAAGCTGTCTGTCTGCACTTTAACCTCAGTCATTGTACCATTTCAAAACTGGAGTACAGAGCCAAAACAACTACAAAAATGTGTGACTGTCCCAATACAGTTAGAGCTCCCTGTATATGGCAACTGTATATGGCAACTGTATATGGCAACTGTATATGGCAACTGTATATGGCAACTCCAGGGCAGACAGCCAAGAGTGTACCTGAACATCCCAATGTGTCAGCTCAACCCAAACAGAATAAGAGTGTACCTGAACATCCCAATGTGTCAGCTCAACCCAAACAGAATAAGAGTGTACCTGAACATCCCAATGTGTCAGCTCAACCCAAACAGCATAAGAGTGTACCTGAACATCCCAATGTGTCAGCCCAACCCAAACAGGCATAAGAGTGTACCTGAACATCCCAATGTGTCAGCTCAACCCAAACAGGCATAAGAGTGTACCTGAACATCCCAATGTGTCAGCTCAACCCAAACAGAATAAGAGTGTACCTGAACATCCCAATGTGTCAGCTCAACCCAAACAGGCATAAGAGTGTACCTGAACATCCCAATGTGTCAGCTCAACCCAAACAGAATAAGAGTGTACCTGAACATCCCAATGTGTCAGCTCAACCCAAACAGGCATAAGAGTGTACCTGAACATCCCAATGTGTCAGCTCAACCCAAACAGAATAAGAGTGTACCTGAACATCCCAATGTGTCAGCTCAACCCAAACAGGCATACGAGTGTACCTGAACATCCCAATGTGTCAGCTCAACCCAAACAGGCATACGAGTGTACCTGAACATCCCAATGTGTCAGCTCAACCCAAACAGAATAAGAGTGTACCTGAACATCCAATGTGTCAGCTCAACCCAAACAGGCATAAGAGTGTACCTGAACATCCCAATGTGTCAGCTCAACCCAAACAGAATAAGAGTCTGCCTGAACATCCCAATGTGTCAGCTCAACCCAAACAGGCATAAGAGTGTACCTGAACATCCCAATGTGTCAGCTCAACCCAAACAGAATAAGAGTGTACCTGAACATCCCAATGTGTCAGCTCAACCCAAACAGAATAAGAATGTACCTGAACATCCCAATGTGTCAGCTCAACCCAAACAGAATAAGAATGTACCTGAACATCCCAATGTGTCAGCTCAACCCAAACAGAATAAGAGTGTACCTGAACATCCAATGTGTCAGCTCAACCCAAACAGAATAAGAATGTACCTGAACATCCCAATGTGTCAGCTCAACCCAAACAGAATAAGAGTGTACCTGAACATCCAATGTGTCAGCTCAACCCAAACAGGCATAAGAGTGTACCTGAACATCCCAATATGTCAGCTCAACGCAAACAGGCATAAGAGTGTACCTGAACATGCCAATGTGTCAGCTCAACACAAACAGAATAAGAGTCTGCCTGAACATCCCAATATGTCAGCTCAACCCAAACAGGCATAAGAGTGTACCTGAACATGCCAATGTGTCAGCTCAACACAAACAGAATAAGAGTCTGCCTGAACATCCCAATGTGTCAGCTCAACCCAAACAGGCATAAGAGTGTACCTGAACATCCCAATGTGTCAGCTCAACCCAAACAGGCATAAGAGTGTACCTGAACATCCCAATGTGTCAGCTCAACCCAAACAGCATAAGAGTGTACCTGAACATCCCAATGTGTCAGCTCAACCCAAACAGAATAAGAGTGTACCTGAACATCCCAATGTGTCAGCTCAACCCAAACAGGCATAAGAGTGTACCTGAACATCCCAATGTGTCAGCTCAACCCAAACAGGCATAAGAGTTTACCTGAACATCCCAATGTGTCAGCTCAACCCAAACAGAATAAGAGTGTACCTGAACATCCCAATGTGTCAGCTCAACCCAAACAGGCATAAGAGTGTACCTGAACATCCCAATGTGTCAGCTCAACCCAAACAGGCATAAGAGTGTACCTGAACATCCCAATGTGTCAGCTCAACCCAAACAGGCATAAGAGTTTACCTGAACATCCCAATGTGTCAGCTCAACCCAAACAGAATAAGAGTGTACCTGAACATCCCAATGTGTCAGCTCAACCCAAACAGGCATAAGAGTGTACCTGAACATCCCAATGTGTCAGCTCAACCCAAACAGGCATAAGAGTGTACCTGAACATCCCAATGTGTCAGCTCAACCCAAACAGAATAAGAGTGTACCTGACCATCCCAATGTGTCAGCTCAACCCAAACAGGCATAAGAGTGTACCTGAACATCCCAATGTGTCAGCTCAACCCAAACAGGCATAAGAGTTTACCTGAACATCCCAATGTGTCAGCTCAACCCAAACAGAATAAGAGTGTACCTGAACATCCCAATGTGTCAGCTCAACCCAAACAGGCATAAGAGTGTACCTGAACATGCCAATGTGTCAGCTCAACACAAACAGGCATAAGAGTGTACCTGAACATCCCAATGTGTCAGCTCAACCCAAACAGGCATAAGAGTGTACCTGAACATCCCAATGTGTCAGCTCAACCCAAACAGGCATAAGAGTGTACCTGAACATCCCAATGTGTCAGCTCAACCCAAACAGCATAAGAGTGTAGCCAGGGGAAGGCCATATTGGACTAGCAATGAATCAAAACGTCTAAATAATAAAGGTGACGACTTATGAGCCCAAACCTGTAGGCAATGATACCACAGTTGGTGTATACCGTAGCTCTAGAGAGAGGGTGTATACCGTAGCTCTAGAGAGAGGTGTATACCGTAGCTCTAGAGAGAGGTGTATACCATAGCTCTAGAGAGAGGTGTATACCGTAGCTCTAGAGAGAGGTGTATACCGTAGCTCTAGAGAGAGGTGTATACCATAGCTCTAGAGAGAGGTGTATACCGTAGCTCTAGAGAGAGGTGTATACCATAGCTCTAGAGAGAGGTGTATACCATAGCTCTAGAGAGAGGTGTATACCGTAGCTCTAGAGAGAGGTGTATACCATAGCTCTAGAGAGAGGTGTATACCGTAGCTCTAGAGAGAGGGTGTATACCGTAGCTCTAGAGAGAGGTGTATACCGTAGCTCTAGAGAGAGGTGTATACCATAGCTCTAGAGAGAGGTGTATACCGTAGCTCTAGAGAGAGGTGTATACCGTAGCTCTAGAGAGAGGTGTATACAGTAGCTCTAGAGAGAGGTGTATACCGTAGCTCTAGAGAGAGGGTGTATACCGTAGCTCTAGAGAGAGGTGTATACCGTAGCTCTAGAGAGAGGTGTATACCGTAGCTCTAGAGAGAGGTGTATACCGTAGCTCTAGAGAGAGGTGTATACCGTAGCTCTAGAGAGAGGGTGTATACCGTAGCTCTAGAGAGAGGTGTATACCGTAGCTCTAGAGAGAGGTGTATACCGTAGCTCTAGAGAGAGGTGTATACCGTAGCTCTAGAGAGAGGTGTATACCGTAGCTCTAGAGAGAGGTGTATACCGTAGCTCTAGAGAGAGGTGTATACCGTAGCTCTAGAGAGAGGGTGTATACCGTAGCTCTAGAGAGAGGGTGTATACCGTAGCTCTAGAGAGAGGTGTATACCGTAGCTCTAAAGAGAGGTGTATACCGTAGCTCTAGAGAGAGGTGTATACCGTAGCTCTAGAGAGAGGGTGTATACCGTAGCTCTAGAGAGAGGGTGTATACCGTAGCTCTAGAGAGAGGTGTATACCGTAGCTCTAGAGAGAGGTGTATACCGTAGCTCTAGAGAGAGGTGTATACCGTAGCTCTAGAGAGAGGATGTATACCGTAGCTCTAGAGAGAGGGTGTATACCATAGCTCTAGAGAGAGGTGTATACCGTAGCTCTAGAGAGAGGTGTATACCGTAGCTCTAGAGAGAGGTGTATACCGTAGGTCTAGAGAGAGGTGTATACCGTAGCTCTAGAGAGAGGGTGTATACCGTAGCTCTAGAGAGAGGGTGTATACCGTAGCTCTAGAGAGAGGGTGTATACCGTAGCTCTAGAGAGAGGTGTATACCGTAGCTCTAGAGAGAGGTGTATACCGTAGCTCTAGAGAGAGGTGTATACCGTAGCTCTAGAGAGAGGATGTATACCGTAGCTCTAGAGAGAGGGTGTATACCATAGCTCTAGAGAGAGGTGTATACCGTAGCTCTAGAGAGAGGTGTATACCGTAGCTCTAGAGAGAGGTGTATACCGTAGGTCTAGAGAGAGGTGTATACCGTAGCTCTAGAGAGAGGGTGTATACCGTAGCTCTAGAGAGAGGGTGTATACCGTAGCTCTAGAGAGAGGGTGCCCACGGTTGTGTGTTCCTTTCCTTGGAGCCTCCGAGTTGCCTCATTGATCCTCAAAGAGGCATTGTGACTTGAAATACTTGGTGTTTCCATGCCAAGCAGTCTGTTGTCTTTTCTATATCCAGACAATGATGTTTGACATATTGAATTACACCTACATAGCTGAAATACACAAAAATAGTACAGGTCATAATGAGCGTAAAAACACATCTGAAAAGATGTCTCATTTAAAACATGTATATACCAGTGAATAAACCACCATTTAATGGTATTGTGACAGCCATAACGGATTTTGGAAGCGATATTGGATTTTGGACGCCATATTGGATTTTGGACGCCATAATGGATTTTGGAGTAAACCCTAATATAATTGCAAGAGGTTGAACAAATAAAATCCACAGAAGAACCTTTCACTAAAATAAATTAGACAGTTTTCACCGTCTCAGCCACTTGTTTTCCTTGCAACCAATTAGATTACAATAGCACTAAACATCATAAAACACAATTAGATTAACTGTCTCAGCCTCCAGTATTTATGCTGCAGTAGTTTATGTGTCGGGGGCTGGGGTCAGTTTGTTATATCTGGAGTACTTCTCCTGTCCTATTCGGTGTCCTCTGTGAATCTAAGTGTGCGTTCTCTAATTCTCTCCTTCTCTCTTTCTTTCTCTCTCTCGGAGGACCTGAGCCCTAGGACCATGCCCCAGGACTACCTGACATGATGACTCCTTGCTGTCCCCAGTCCACCTGGCCATGCTGCTGCTCCAGTTTCAACTTCCACCTGACTGTGCTGCTGCTCCAGTTTCAACTGTTCTGCCTTATTATTATTCGACCATGCTGGTCATTTATGAACATTTGAACATCTTGGCCATGTTCTGTTATAATCTCCACCCGGCACAGCCAGAAGAGGACTGGCCACCCCACATAGCCTGGTTCCTCTCTAGGTTTCTTCCTAGGTATTGGCCTTTCTAGGGAGTTTTTCCTAGCCACCGTGCTTCTACACCTGCATTGCTTGCTGTTTGGGGTTTTAGGCTGGGTTTCTGTACAGCACTTTGAGATATCAGCTGATGTACGAAGGGCTATATAAATAAATTTGATTTGATTTGATTTGATTACAATAGCACTAAACACCATAAAACACAATTAGATTACAATAGCACTAAACACCATAAAACACAATTAGATTACAATAGCACTAAACATCATAAAACACAATTAGATTACAATAGCACTAAACCTCATCAAGCACAATTAGATTACAATGGCACTAAACATCATCAAACACAATTAGATTACAATGGCACTAAACATCATCAAACACAATTAGATTACAATGGCACTAAACATCATAAAACACAATTAGATTACAATGGCACTAAACATCATCAAACACAATTAGATTACAATGGCACTAAACATCATCAAACACAATTAGATTACAATGGCACTAAACATCATAAAACACAATTAGATTACAATAGCACTAAACCTCATCAAGCACAATTAGATTACAATGGCACTAAACATCATCAAACACAATTAGATTACAATGGCACTAAACATCATCAAACACAATTAGATTACAATGGCACTAAACATCATCAAACACAATTAGATTACAATGGCACTAAACACCATAAAACACAATTAGATTACAATGGCACTAAACACCATAAAACACAATTAGATTACAATGGCACTAAACACCATAAAACATGTGTAACTGTATGTGTTTCTGTCAGGCAGGTTAATAGATCACTGAAAAACAACACATTTCACTTGGAAAGTTGTCAATTAATCAGATACCAAAAAAGTTAAGTTTACATGCATTTAACTATTAATAGGGGATATTTTAGTCTATTGTATCTCTGCATTTACAGGTATATATTTCCAGTGGTGGAAAAATGACCCAATTGTCATTCTTGAGTAAAAGTATAGATACCTTAATAGAAAGTTACTCAAGAAAAAGTGGAAGTCAGTAAAATACGACTTGAGTAAAAGTCTAAAATGATTTGGTTCTAAATATACTTAAAGTATCAAATGTTAAAGTATAAACATATTCAAATTCCTGTTAAGCAATGCAGACGGCACCATTTTCTTGTTTTAAAGATTTACGGATAGCCAGGGGCACACTCCAACACTCTTTATAAAAGATGCATTTGTGTTTAGTGAGTCCTCCAGATCAGAGGCAGTAGGGATGACCAGGGATGTTCTCTTGGTAAGTGTGTGAATTGGACCATTTTCCTGTCCTGCTAATCATTCAAATTGTAAGTACTTTTGGGTGTCAGGGAAAATGTAGGGAGTAAAATGTACATTATTTTCTTTAGGAATGTAGTGCAGTAAAAATAAAAGTTGCCCAAAATATAAATAGTAAAGTAAAGTACAGATACCCCAAAAAACTACTTTAGTACTTTAAAGTATTTTTACTTAAGTATTTTACACCACTGTATATTTCCAATATATATATATATTTAGTTTTAATTACTTAACCTTTGACAGGGAAGACATATTGAGACCTAGGTCTCTTTTCCAAATGTACCCTGTTTAATACAATATAAATATACACATTATACACAAGATAGATATGTATACAGTACAGTACAGTACACACACAGTGCATTCGGCTAGTATTCAGACTCCTTGACTCAAAAAAAATAATTACGTTACAGCCTTATTCTAAAATAGATTAAATTGTTTTTTCCTCCTCATCAATCTACACACAACACCCCATAATGACAAAGACAAAACATTTTTTAGAAATTTTCGCAAATGTATAAAAATGTAAATATCACATTGACATCAGTATTCAGACCCTTTACTCAGTACTTTGTTGAAGCACCTTTGGCAGCGATTACATCCTCAAGTCTTCTTGGGTATGACGCTACAAGCTTGCCACACCTGTATTTGGGGAGTTTCTCCCCATTCTTCTCTGCAGATCCTCTCAAACTCTGTCAGGTTGGATGGGGAGTGTCGCTGCACAGCTATTGTCAGGTCTCTCCAGAGATGTTCGATCTGGTTCAAGTCCGGGTTCTGGCAGGGCCACTCAAGGACATTCAAAGACACGTCCCGAAGCCTCTCCTGTATTGTCTTGGCTCTGTGCTTAGGGTCATTATCCTGTTGGAAGGTGAACCTTCGCCCCAGTCTGAGGTCCTGAGCTCTCTTGATCAGGATTTCATCAAGGATCTCTCTGTACTTTTTTCCGTTCATCTTTCCCTCGATCCTGACTAGTCTTCCAGTCCATGTCGCTGAAAAACCTCCCCACAGCACGATTCTGCCACACCATGCTTCACCTTCACCTTGAGGTTTCCTCAAGATGTGACTCTTGGCATTCAGGCTTTGGTCACGACGCTGACCAAAGTCCTTCTCCCCCGATTTCTCAGTTTGGCTGGGTGGCCAGCTCTAGGAAGAGTCTTGGTGGTTCCAAACTTCTTCCATTTAAGAATGATTGAGGCCATTGTGACCTTCAATGCTATAAAAAAAAATGTTGGCTCCGTTCCCCTGACACAATCCTGTCTCGGAGTGCTTCGTTCAATTCCTTCGTGTTTTGTATTTGTATTTTTGCCCCCCCAAAAATGAAAAAAGTTTTTTGCAATGTAATTATGGGGATATTCTGTGTGGATTGATGAGGATTTTCAATTATTTTAATTTTAGAATAAGGCTGTAACGTAACAAAATGTTGAAAAAGTCAAGGGGTATGAATACTTTCAGAATGCACTGCATGTGAATGTATGTACAGTTGAAGTCGGAAGTTTACATACACTTAGGTTGGAGTCATTAAATCTCATTTTTCAACCACTCCATACATTTCTTGTTAACAAACTATAGTTTTGGAAAGTTGGTTAGCACATCTACTTTGTGCATGACACAAGTAATTTTTCCAACAATTGTTTAAAGACAGATTATTTCACTTTTAATTCACTGTATCACAATTCCAGTGGGTCAGAAGTTTACATACAGTAAGTTGACTGTGCCTTTAAACAGCTTGGAAAATTCCAGAAAATTATGTCATGGCTTTAGAAGCTTCTGATAGGCTAATTGACATCATTTGAGTCAATTGGAGGTGTACCTGTGGATGTATTTCAAGGCCTACCTTCAAACTCAGTGCCTCTTTGCGTGACATCATGGCAAAATCAAACAAACAATAGTTCGCAAGTATAAACACCATGGGACCACGCAGCCGTCATACCGCTCAGGAAGGAGACGCGTTCTGTCTCCTAGAGATGAACGTACTTTCGTGAGAAAAGTGCAACTCAATCCGAGAACAACAGCAAAGGACCTTGTGAAGATGCTGGAGGAAACAGGTACAAAAGTATCTATATCGACATAACCTGAAAGGCCGCTCAGCAAGGAAGAAGCAATTGCTCCAAAATCATGACAATGATCCCAAACACACCGCCCGGGCAAATAAATTCATTAAAAATACTTACATACATACATACAGTGGGGCAAAAAAGTATTTAGTCAGTCACCAATTGTGCAAGTTCTCCCACTTAAAAAGATGAGAGAGGCCTGTAATTTTCATCATAGGTACACTTCAACTATGACAGACAAAATGAGGAGAAAAAATCCCGAAAATCACATTGTAGGATTTTTTAAATGAATTTATTTGCAAATTATGGTGGAAATTAAGTATTTGGTTACCTACCAACTACCTACCTACCTACCAACCTACCTACCTACCTACCTACCTACCAACTACCTACCTACCTACCTACCTACCTACCTACCAACTACCTACCTACCTACCTACCTACCAACTACCTACCTACCTACCAACTACCTACCTACCAACTACCTACCTACCAACTACCTACCTACCTACCTACCTACCTACCAACTACCTACCTACCAACTACCTACCTACCTACCTACCTACCTACCTACCAACCAACTACCTACCTACCTACCTACCTACCTACCTACCAACTACCTACCTACCTACCTACCTACCTACCTACCTACCAACTACCTACCTACCTACCTACCTACCAACTACCTACCAACTACCTACCTACCTACCTACCTACCTACCAACTACCTACCTACCTACCAACTACCTACCTACCTACCTACCTACCTACCTACCTACCTACCAACTACCTACCTACCTACCTACCTACCTACCAACTACCTACCTACCTACCTACCAACTACCTACCTACCTACCTACCTACCTACCTACCTACCAACTACCTACCTACCAACTACCTACCTACCTACCTACCTACCTACCAACTACCTACCTACCTACCACCTACCTACCTACCTACCTACCTACCAACTACCTACCTACCTACCTACCTACCTACCTACCAACTACCCACCTACCTACCTACCTACCTACCTACCAACTACCTACCTACCTACCTACCTACCTACCTACCAACTACCTACCTACCTACCTACCTACCTACCAACTACCTACCTACCTACCTACCAACTACCTACCTACCTACCTACCTACTACCTACCTACCTACCTACCTACCTACCTACCTACCAACTACCTACCTACCAACTACCTACCTACCTACCTACCAACTACCTACCTACCTACCTACCTACCTACCACCTACCAACTACCTACCTACCTACCTACCAACTACCTACCTTCCTACCTACCAACTACCTACCTACCTACCTACCTACCAACTACTTACCTACCTACCTACCTACGCTCAAATTTGTTGGTGCTCAACAACAAAAAACAATTTTCTCTGAAATAACTTGAAACTGACTAAAGTAATTAGCATCCACCATTGTTCATTCCATATTTAATAGAAATCAGACTTTGCTTCTGATTTTTTATTAAATATAATATTGTAAATAATAAAACAAATGCAAATGTAGTGGACAGAAATGATGGGACCCTTAACCTAATATTTTGTTGCACAACCTTTAGAGGCAATCACTGCAATCAAACGTTGTCTGTAGCTCTCAATGAGACTTCTGCACCTGTTAACAGGTAGTTTGGCCCATTCTTCCTGAGCAAACTGCTACAGCTGTCTCAGGTTTGATGGGTGCCTTCTGCACCTGTTAACAGGTAGTTTGGCCCATTCTTCCTGAGCAAACTGCTCCAGCTGTCTCAGGTTTGATGGGTGCCTTCTGCACCTGTTAACAGGTAGTTTGGCCCATTCTTCCTGAGCAAACTGCTACAGCTGTCTCAGGTTTGATGGGTGCCTTCTGCACCTGTTAACAGGTAGTTTGGCCCATTCTTCCTGAGCAAACTGCTACAGCTGTCTCAGGTTTGATGTGTGCCTTCTGCACCTGTTAACAGGTAGTTTGGCCCACTCTTCCTGAGCAAACTGCTCTAGCTGTCTCAGGTTTGATGTGTGCCTTCTACGGAATGCAAGTTTCAGCTCTTTCCATAGATGTTCAATAGGATTCAGATCAGGACTCATAGGCCACTTCAGAATAGTTCAATGTTTTGTTCTTATCCATTCTTGGGTGCTTTTAGCTGTGTGTTTTGGCTCATTATCCTGTTGGAGGACCCATGACCTGCGACTGAGACAGAGCTTTCTGACACTGGGCAGTACATTTCGCTCCAGAATGCCTTGATTGTCTTGAGATTTCATTGTGCCCTGCACAGATTCAAGGCACCCTGGTCCAGGCGCAGCACAGTAGCCCCAGAACAGAACCGAGCCTCCTCCATGTTTCACTGTAGGTATGGGGTTCTTTTCTTTGAAGGCTTCATTTGTTCATCTGTAAACGTAGAGCTGACGTGACTTGTTAAAAAGATCCAGTTTTGACTCATCTGTCCAAAGGACATACTCCCAGAAGGATTGCAGCTTGTCAATATGCATTTTTAGCAAATTCCAGTCTGGCATTTTTTATGTTTTTCTTTGAATAGTGGAGTCCTCCTGGGTCTTCTTCCACTTTCGCTCAGAAAGCGACAGATGGTGCGATCAGAAACTGACGTACCTTCACCTTGGAGTTCAGCTTGTATCTCTTTGGCAGTTATCCTTGGTTCTTTATCTACCATTCTCACTATCCTTCTGTTCAATCTGGGGTTGATTTTCCTCTTGCGGCCGCGCCCCCTGGAGGCTGGCTACAGTTTCATGGACCTTAAACTTTATAATAATATTCGCAACTATTGTCACAGGAACATCGAGCTGCTTGGAGGTGGTCTTGTAGCCTTGACCTTTACCATGCTTGTCTATTATTTTCTTTCTGATCTCCTCAGACAAATCTCTCCTTCGCTTTCTCTGGTCCATGTTCAGTGTGGTGCACACAATGATACCAAACAGCACAGTGACTACTTTACTCTGGTCCATGTTCAGTATGGTGACCACAATGATACCAAATAGCACAGTGACTGCTTTACTCTGGTCCATGTTCAGTGTGGTGCACACAATGATACCAAACAGCTCAGAGACTGCTTTACTCTGGTCCATGTTCAGTGTGGTGCACACAATGATACCAAACAGCTCAGTGACTGCTTTTCTCCATTTAAATAGGCTAAACCACTGATTACAAGATTGGAGACATGCAAGTAAACTAATACGTTTGAAATATCATTATAATCCAATTATTTATTATATTTTATAAGGAGTACCAACAAATGTGTTCAGGCCATATTGCAGAATAATAATAATATTTAATCTCTTTTCACAGCTTCTTTGCTTTATTCTATGACATACCAAAGGGATGAAACTAGACATGATAAAATAGCTTTAATTTAATCACTTTTCAGGAGGAATGAAGCATTATTTCAATGAGCTGTAAGGGTACCAACAAACTTGAGCAAGTCTGTGTGTGTATATAAACAGTGGGGCAAAAAAGTATTTAGTCAGCCACCAATTGTGCAAGTTCTCCCACTTAAAAAGATGAGAGAGGCCTGTAATTTTCATCATAGGTACACTTCAACTATGACAGACAAAATTATTTTAAAAAATCCAGAAAATCACATTGTAGGATTTTTAATTAATTTATTTGCAAATTACGGTGGAAAATAAGAATTTGGTCACCTACAAACAAGAAAGATTTCTGGCTCTCACAGACCTGTAACTTATTCTGTAAGAGGCTCCTCTGTCCTCCACTCGTTACCTGTATTAATGGCACCTGTTTGAACTTGTTATCAGTATAAAAGACACCTGTCCACAACCTCAAATAGTCACACTCCAAACTCCACTATGGCCAAGACCAAAGAGCTGTCAAAGGACACCAGAAACAAAATTGTGGACCTGCACCAGGCTGGGAAGATTGAATCTGCAATAGGTAAGCAGGCAGCTTGGTTTGAAGAAATCAACTGTGGGAGCAATTATTAGGAAATGGAAGACATACAAGACCACTGATAATCTCCCTCGATCTGGGGCTGGATCACAAGAACGGTGAGCAAAAATCCCAGAACCACACGGGGGGACCTAGTGAATGACCTGCAGAGAGCTGGGACCAAAGTAACAAAGCCTACCATCAGTAACACACTACGCCGCCAGGGACTCAAATCCTGCAGTGCCAGACGTGTCCCCCTGCTTAAGCCAGTACATGTCCAGGCCCGTCTGAAGTTTGCTAGAGAGCATTTGGATGATCCAGAAGAAGATTGGGAGAATGTCATATGGTCAGATGAAACCAAAACAGAACTTTTTGGTAAAAACTCAACTCGTCGTGTTTGGAGGACAAAGAATGCTGAGTTGCATCCAAAGAACACCATACCTACTGTGAAGCATGGGGGTGGAAACATCATGCTTTGGGGCTGTTTTTCTGCAAAGGGACCAGGAGGACTGATCCGTGTAAAGGAAAGAATGAATGGGGCCATGTATCGTGAGATTTTGAGTGAAAACCTCCTTCCATCAGCAAGGGCATTGAAGATGAAACGTGGCTGGGTCTTTCAGCATGACAATGATCCCAAACACACCGCCCGGGCAAAGAAGGAGTGGCTTCGTAAGAAGCATTTCAAGATCCTGGAGTGGCCTAGCCAGTCTCCAGATCTCAACCCCATAGAAAGTCTTTGGAGGGAGTTGAAAGTCTGTGTTGCCCAGCAACAGCCCCAAAACATCACTGCTCTAGAGGAGATCTGCATGGAGGAATGGGCCAAAACACCAGCAACAGTGTGTGAAAACCTTGTGAAGACTTACAGAAAACATTTGACCTCTGTCATTGCCAACAAATGGCATATAACAAAGTATTGAGAAACTTTTGTTATTGACCAAATACTTATTTTCCACCATAATTTGCAAATAAAATCCTACAATATGATTTTCTGGATTTTTTTATAGTAGTGGATTTTTTCATAGTTGAAGTGTACCTGTGATGAAAATTACATGCCTCTCTCATACTTTTAAGTGGGAGAACTTGCACAATTGGTGGCTGACTAAATACTTTTTTTGCCCCACTGTATGTATGTATACATACATACACATACACACACACACACAACACAACCGGTCAAACGTTTTAGAACACCTACTCATTTAAGGGATTTTCTTTCATTTGACTATATTCTACATTGTACTATGAAATAAATAAATAAATAAATAAATAAATAAATAAATAAATAAATACATATAAATAAACATTGTGAAATAGTTATGAAATAACACATATGGAATCATGTAGTAACTAGAAAATTATTAAACAAATCCAAAATATATTTTAGATTCTTCAAATACCCACCCTTTGCCTTGATGACAGCTTTGTACACTTTTGGCATTCTCTCAACCAGCTTCACCTGGAATGCCTTAAAGGAGTTCCCACGTATGCTGATCATTTGTTGGCTGCTTTTCCTTCCCTCTGCGGTCCGACTCATCCCAAACCATCTCAATTTGGTTGAGGTCTGGTGATTGTGGAGGCCAGGTCATCTGATGCAGCACTCCATCACTCTCCTTCTTGGTAAAATAGCCCTTATACAGCCTGGAGGGCCATAACACCTCTTCCTCCGCTCTATGGTGGGAAATACACATGCGGATATCATCCGTTCAACCACATCTCACAAAGACAGCGGTTGGAATCAGAAATCTCCAATTTCAACTCCAGACCAAAGGACAACATTTCCACTGGTCAAATGTCAATTTATTGTGTTTCTTGGCCCAAGCAAGTCTCTTCTTATTATTGGTGTCCTTTAGTAGTGGTTTCTTTGCAGCAATTTGACCATGAAGGCCTGATTCAGTCTCCTCAGAACAGTTGATGTTGAGATGTGTCTGTTACTTGAACTCTGTGAAGCATTTATTTGGGCTGCAATTTCTGAAGTTGGTAACTCTAATGAACTCTGGGTCTTCCTTTCCTGTGGCGGTCCTCATGAGAGACAGTTTCATCATAGCGATTGATGGTTTTTGCGACGGACTTGAAGACATTTTTAAAGTTCTTGAAATTTTCCGTATTGACTGACCTTCATGTCTAAAATAATGATGGACTGATGTCTTTGCTTACTGTTCTTGCCATAATATGGACCTGGTGTTTTACCAAATAAATCCATCTTCTGTATACCAGCCCCATCATGTCGCAACAACTGATGGGCTCAAACGCATTAAGAAGGAAAGAAATTCCACAAATGAACTTCAAACAAGGCACACCTGTTAATTGAAATGCATTCTAGGTGACTAGTTTTGATGTCTTCACTACTATTCTACAATGTAAAAACCCTTGAAGGAGTTGGTGTGTCCAAACCTTTGACTGGTACTATATGTGTGTGTGTGTGTGTGTGTGTATGTGTATATATATATATATATATATATATATATACACACATACACACAAAGAGAGAGTAATGTAGAGATCTACACGTCTTTGTTATTTATTTTACCTTTATCTAACTAGATAAGTCAGTTAAGAACAAATTCTTATTTTCAATGACGGCCTAGGAACAGTGGGTTTAACTGCCTGTTCAGGGGCAGAACGACAGATGTTTACCTTGTCAGCCCTGGGATTTGATCTAGTGGTTACTAGTGCCAGCGCTCTAACCACTAGGCTACCTGCCTCCCCCTTCTAAGCACTAGGCTACCTGCCGACACTTAGCGAAGTCCAGTCAACCTTTTTGATACAGGATGCAGTGATGAGGATCAAAACTGTCACCTGTAACAAAATGAAGGGCACTATGGTAGATGGCATCCAAAGGTTTAAGATTAGCATCAGCTGCACTTTGATATATAATATCACCATAATCAACAACAGATAAAAAGGTTGACTGAATAATCTGTTTCCTACTGCTTAGAGAAAGACACCATCTGTTTCTGTAGAAAAAGACAACTTAACATCTTAGCTTCTTAACCAGCTCATCTGAATGTTTTTTTAAACTTCAAATCCATATCAATCCAAATGAGTATTTATATGCAGGGAACACGTTCGATTGGAGAACCATCTAATGAGTGAACATGTAGTTCATCAGAAACATTCTTATGAGTTAAAAAAACAACAAGTTTTAAATCAGCAAGGGATTCCTGCATAGCTATACAATCTGACTGTAGTTTTGACAGAGCCAGATCAGTCGGGGCAACATAATGGTATCATCCGCATATAGATTAAGTATACAATTTTGAACAGATTAGCCAATGGTGTTTATTTAAACAGTGAAAAGAACAGGTCCCGAAATCGACCCCTGTGGTACACCTTTATGTATTTCAAGAAATTCAGACTTAACCCCATCAATCACCATGGCCTGAGTTCAGTCACTAAGATAATCATGAAACCACGAACAGGTGTCAGAGCTCAGGCCTATAGAGGACAACTTATTCAATTAAATAGCTTAATCAACTATATGAAAAGCTTTTGACAGGTCCACAAACAAAGCAGCACATTGTAGTGTCTAAAGAATTGACAAGATCATCTAAAGTGGTTGCTATTATAGTGCTATGTCCAAGCCTAAACCCTGATTGGATGTTCAGGCCTAAACCCTGATTGGATGTCCAGGCCTAAACCCTGATTGGATGTCCAGGCCTAAACCCTGATTGGATGTCCAGGCCTAAACCCTGATTGGATGTCCAGGCCTAAACCCTGATTGGATGCCCAGGCCTAAACTCTGATTGGATTTCCAGGCCTAAACCCTGATTGGATGCCCAGGCCTAAACCCTGATTGGATGTCCAGGCCTAAACCCTGATTGGATGTCCAGGCCTAAACCCTGATTGGATGCCCAGGCCTAAACTCTGATTGGATGCCCAGGCCTAAACCCTGATTGGATGCCCAGGCCTAAACCCTGATTGGATGCCCAGGCCTAAACCCTGATTAGATGCCCAGGCCTAAACCCTGGTTGGATGACCAGGCCTAAACCCTGATTGGATGACCAGGCTTAAAACCTGATTGGATGCCCAGGCCTAAAACTTGATTGGATGACCAGGCCTAAACCCTGATTGGATGACCAGGCCTAAACCCTGATTGGATGACCAGGCCTAAAACCTGGTTGGATGACCAGGCCTAAACCCTGATTGGATGACCAGGCCTAAAACCTGATTGGATGACCAGGCTTAAAACCTGATTGGATGCCCAGGCCTAAAACCTGATTGGATGACCAGGCCTAAACCCTGATTGGATGACCAGGCCTAAACCCTGATTGGATGCCCAGGCCTAAACCCTGATTGGATGACCAGGCCTAAACCCTGATTGGATGCCCAGGCCTAAAACCTGATTGGATGACCAGGCCTAAACCCTGATTGGATGCCCAGGCCTAAAACCTGATTGGATGACCAGGCCTAAACCCTGATTGGATGACCAGGCCTAAACCCTGATTGGATGCCCAGGCCTAAACCCTGATTGGATGACCAGGCCTAAACCCTGATTGGATGCCCAGGCCTAAACCCTGATTGGATGACCAGGCCTAAACCCTGATTGGATGCCCAGGCCTAAACCCTGATTGGATGCCCAGGCCTAAACCCTGATTGGTTTACATTCAAAATACATTTCTCAGATAAAAAAAAAAGAAGAGCAAACTTGTACATTTAATTAGGATTCAAGAATCTGAGCTTGACAAGGAAGCCTTGAAATGGTGTGATAATGATGAAGATCTCTACTATCCCCCCTTATGGAGTGGCAGCACAACAGCTGATTTCCAAACTTATTTCCCGAAAACTATGTTAAGTAGAAAATGTGTGTTATTGAGCCAACAATGATGGGCGCGGCATATTTAAGCGGACAAGGATCCAATTGGTTGGCCCCTGTGGATTTATTGTTGTTGTCTATTTCTAGCAAAGCATCCAGGACTTCTTTGTCTGTAAACAGCCTAAAAGAAAAGCTTTGACTATCATTTATCTGATCATTCAGCAAGTTTCTCCTACCAGCAACCAGCCAATATCATTGTGAATAGGCTTGGAAGTCATTTCAAAGAGAGATAGCCCTCTGAAATAAAATGGTGATTAAAAGCATCAATTCCATTTTTTTTGTAATGAGGCCAGTATCTGAATTAATTTGTTGTGGCAGAGAAGAGGAAGAAGAGCCCTTCAGGGATTTTAAAGTTTCCAGCATTTAGCCGGGTTCCCATTACAATCTGAAAGAGCGGTTACATAATAATCCGATTTAGCCATTCTGATTTGTTTTACACAATGATTCCTCAGTTGCTTAAAAGCTTGCCCGTCCGGGCCTAATCCTGTGTTCCTGGCCTTGACTCAAGCATCATCTCTTTTATGAATGACTACTGATAATTCCCAAAGTGCACCTTTTAACCCTTCATTTATTAATCAGCAATAGTATTGAAGACACCTGCAAAAAGGCTCAAAGCTAAATCAGGTTCAGGGATAGCTGAGTACAATCAAGGTCACATCCTAATGCTGTTTATTTGTATATGTAGTGCAGACAAATTACTATTTCTATTCCAAATTTGACCAATATCAGAACAATATTGGGTTACTTGAGCCACCCCCCCCCCCTCCAGCCAGGCATTATTCAGCACGTTTTGAGGTTAAGGGGGGTCACAATATCTATCACTTTTGCAGTAAAATAAATGGTTCGACGTTAGAGATGTGGAAAAACAGGGTTGTGTCTTGTTCTTCCTCGGTTAGGGGTAATCGCAAAAATCATAGCCCTTTTTGATTGGCCACAAGCCTAGCTGGGAACTACACATCACACAAAAACCACTCGAGACCAGGAGGGAAACCACTCGAGACCAGGAGGGAAACCACTCGAGACCAGGAGGGAAACCACTCGAGACCAGGAGGGAAACCACTCGAGACCAGGAGGGAAACCACTCGAGACCAGGAGGGAAACCACTTGAGACCAGGAGGGAAACCACTCGAGACCAGGAGGGAAAAGTCAGTAGGAGATACTCTCCCTACCAAACACCATGTAAAATGGAGTAGAATCTAGAATAGAATAGTGGCCTAATTCATTTGTCCATATGCCCATCCCCCCCCTAGAAAAACACACAGCACAACACACATTTTGGAAGGTGCACACGGTCAGTCAGTCAGTGCCACTAAACTACAGCTATTTTAACACATAATCCTCTACTATCCTGTTTTAATCCCTCGTCTCTTTGCCAGGGAAGTAGTACCCCAAATAAAGTCAACTGGGCTATCCCTATCTGCACGTCTCTTTCCCTCCCTCCACCTCTCTAATCCTGCACACTGTGTGTCAAAATCGTGCACACAGTACAGTGAAAATACTTACTTCCTAAACACTCTTCAACAATGCAGTACAATATCAATCACGAATCAAATGGCAATTAAAAATATGCGGATGGTTTGGATCCTGGATGCTGATTGGTTGCTAGCAAGGAGCTATTGAACACAATCTCCGCATTCCACACAGGTAATTCAATTTATCAATATGCATCCATTGTCCCACAGCCCAGCCAGTCAATTTATAAACTTAATCTCCCATGGGAAAAAGTGTCTAGACAATGTTTCCCTGTGTTACTAGCCTGTATAAGAGCCACTGCTAAATGACTAAAAGGTAAAGAATGATCCTGATGAATTAATTTGGAATCAGAGAAGCAGTGAGTTTCGTCATGTTCATATGCACGGTTGAGATTGCAATTTTTTATTTTTTTAAATAATAATTCTCTGCAACATATTTCACAGGTCACAAAGGCACACCGTGAGGATTATATTAACCCCCGCTGTACCAAAACCAAATGTATCAGTGCTGTTTGATACAGCGGGGGGTTAATATAATCCTCACTGTGTGCCTGTCTTTGCAACTCTGCATGTTATTTTTTGAGATCTTCACCCTGCATATGAATGGGATGAGACTAACAGCTTCTCTGATCCAGGCGACATTGATTTATCATTTAACTTTTAGTCATTTTACAGACGTTCTTTTCCAGAGCAATTTACATGAGCAATTAGGGTTAAATGCCTTGCTCAAGGGCACAGACAGATTTTTCACCTAGTCGACTCGGGATTTGAACCAGCAGCCTTTCGGTTACTTGCCCAACGCTCCACTAGGCTACCTGCCAGATATAATGGATATATCCAATAAATTGGCAATATAAAGGAAAAACAAAACGAAAATGCACATAGTTTACTGTCATTATTTAAGCAATAAGGCCCTCGAGGGATGTTTCCCTCGGTTTCACCTCAAGCCTAAGAACAGCCCTTAGTCGGTAGTTATCACACGATAATCCTCGGGTTCTCAGGCCTCAGAACAGCCCTTAGTCGGTAGTTATCACACGATAATCCCCGGGTTCTCAGACCTCAGAACAGCCGTTAGTCAGGAGTTATCACACGATAATCCCCGGGTTCTCAGGCCTAAAATATATATATTTTTAAAAGTAGTAATAAAAAGTATAAAGAAAAGAAGAGTAATAAAATCAAACCATGAGAAGTGTGTGTGTGTGTGTGTGTGTGTGTGTGTGTGTGTGTGTGTGTGTGTGTGTGTCTGTGTGTCTGTGTGTCTGTGTGTCTGTGTCTGTGTCTGTGTGTGTGTGTGTGTGTGTGTGTGTGTGTGTGTGTGTGTGTGTGTGTGTTAGAGCTGGGTGATGTGGATCAAAATCCACATCACGATAAATTCACTGAATTATCACGATAGCGATAAATTGAACAATACCTTTATAACATTAAATGTACACCACAGTTATGCTTTATATTACCCTTACAACTACTACTACCTCTTTCAATGTTGTACCCATTAACAACCACCCGTATTAGCAGACTTATTTAAATGCAAAACTTCACATTTCTCTATTAGGAGCCTAATAGGTTATTTATCGTAATGAACAATATCAGCAAAAATGTCCACGATAAGTGGTCGGTTTGTTCGGTGTCGATATTGTCCGGTTTACCGTCCCAGCTATTGTGTGTGTGTGTGTGTGTCTGTGTGTGTGTATATGAGTGTGTGGCTACACTCCTTCGCCCTTCTACACAGTGAGTGCTGCATTGTGGTCGAATGGCATTTCAGAGACCTCAGAGGTTGTAGAATAAAGAACCTCTCGTTTCCCCCCTCAGAGGTTGTAGAATAAAGAACCTCTCGTTTCCCCCCTCAGAGGTTGTAGAATAAAGAACCTCTCGTTTCCCCCTCAGAGGTTGTAGAATAAAGAACCTCTCGTTTCCCCCCTCAGAGGTTGTAGAATAAAGAACCTCTCGTTTCCCCCCTCAGAGGTTGTAGAATAAAGAACCTCTCGTTTCCCCCCTCAGAGGTTGTAGACTAAAGAACCTCTCCTTCCGTCTTTAGCCATCCTCTTTCTATTCTTCCTCTTGAACCAGACAATCTGTGTAAACGGAGGGTTGCCATTAACCACGATGCTCCCCTCTGCTACCTTCCATCCTTTTAAACACAAACTAGCCTCCTTCTGGAACTGGCATTCAGTTCAGTCAAGAGGAGTCAGAGGTCTGCACACACGCACGCGCGCACACACACACACGCACACGCACACGCACACACACGCACGCGTACACCCAACCAGAAAACACACCCTAGAAAACAAAACATCTTCAAGACATTTACAATCTTCACAATAAAGACCTAGGCCCCTACTGTGTAAACCCATTCATCTACCAGAATCCACAGGGAGAAGAACAATTTACACAAAGGGTGAAGGGAATTAAAAGAAGTTACAACAAACCAGAAAAACAGACGACTAAACATGTGATAGTCGGTTAGACCCATGTGAGAGCCGTGGATGTACACAGCCCAGACAATTACTCCCCTCTCCTACAACTCTGCTCATTCAATTTAAATCTGCCTGTTCATGTATCAGTGGTCTCCTATGCAATTTCCCTTCACATCACTCCCACCAGCTACATGCTAAATTCCCACAAAGCAGCGTCCGTCTCTCAGCTAGGCTGGAGTCCCAACCAGTGTCGGGGAAGCTACTCGGAAAATATAGTTTTGTCGTTGCATTTAACTGCCAAAAATGCTGTTATCAAGGTAATTTCCTTAGTAGGTTACGTCATATGGGAGAAAAGGGAGCTCAGGACGAGTTTCCCACTAGTAATAACCAATTGGAGGGCTGTTCCAAGTGGATCTTTCCCAGTCGAATGTGGTAACTTGCCACTTGGTTATGAATGCAGCATAAAGCTAGCCTTGTAGTGTCTTTAAAAGGGGACAATCTGCAGTTGCTACATCCATTTTTGGACTTGTGATTTAATGATACGTACCCATTGATTGTTGAAGAATATAACTTATACATGCCTTGTGTGAATAGTTCAACTGTCGTACCCCCGTCAGAACCCTAAGCTTGTTTACTCAAATGTTTGTAAACAAAGTAAATATAAACAAAACAAGGCCCCATGCTGTGGAGGCAAATGATATATAAAACACACTACCTTTAAAGGTCCTATTCAGCCATAAAAATAAAATAACATCAGAATATATATATAAAAACACGACCTTTAAAGGTCCTATTCAGCCATAAAAATAAAATAACATCAGAATATATATATAAAAACACTACCTTTAAAGGTCCTATTCAGCCATAAAAATAAAATAACATCAGAATATATATATAAAAACACGACCTTTAAAGGTCCTATTCAGCCATAAAAATAAAATAACATCAGAATATATATATAAAAACACTACCTTTAAAGGTCCTATTCAGCCATAAAAATAAAATAACATCAGAATATATATATAAAAACACGACCTTTAAAGGTCGTTGGGTACCGTCATAATCTAACAGCAGAACAGGAGGAGAGAGGTGGAGGGAAAGAGAGAGAGAGAGAGAAAGGTGGGAGGACATGTGAAAAAATAAACTATGTTTGCATAGCTCCCTCAACCTATTTTAAATTAGCCACACACAAAAGAAAATCCTTTTGTACAGTACCTCATAGGCTGTACAGCCCCAAAACATGGTTAAAACAACCCTTTTGATGTCATGGCTGGTCAGTCCTTGCATCCATAGCGCTGTCTATGAATTTGAGATAGGTTACATTTCTCCAGCATCATCCCTCAACGTTTTACCAAAACAGGAACAGGGACAATGCTTTTTAATGCTTCAACTGCCCCTTTAACTAAAGTTATTTTGAAAAAAGTAATTGACTACATCTAAACTACTGCAAGATACATGATCATATCGCCAACTGAAATGCCATAGACTACAGATCACCCTGGAGTCAGATGTTTAACAGAATGTGTAATTTAGCCCTTTTAAACAAAAACATCTTCAAGTAAGAATTAGGCAGTTCTGATGCGGATTAAGGACATTCTTGCCAACTAACCAGACCGGACACGTAGCGTGCACGAGCGTCGCAAAAATACATTTAGAAATCAATGTTATTCAATTATTGCACCCAAACTGCTCGCACGCGCCAACGAGCATCTGCGACGCCAAGGGCTAAAATAGAAGTCATTCCTATTTCTGACGCAGATCACGCTGAAAGTCCTGCCTCTCCTATCTCCCCATTGGTTTATAGAAGCATGTACCCACGTGCCATCTCCTCATTGGTTATACCCACGTGGGTGATGAAAGACGACCTTTGTTGCCGGTTTTCGTGCTAGTCGGGCAGCAGGGTAGCCTAGTGGTTAGAGCGTTGGACTAGCAACCGGAAGGTTGCTAGTCCCTGAGCTGACAAGGTACAAATCTGTCGTCCTGCCCCTGGACAGGCAGTTAACCCACTGTTCCTAGGCCATCATTGAAAATAAGAATTTGTTCTTAACTGACTTGCCTGGTTAAATAAAGGTAAAATAAATAAATAAAATACAATGAAAGTTTAGATGCGATCACCATATAAATTCAAAGATGAAAAAGCCTGGAAGGAGGAGAGATGACTAGAAATGATACGGTTGGCCATTTTATGTGTGGATTAATTGTCGGAGTAGAGGTCCTTGTGCATTTCAGGTAAAATAACTCAATGTTTATATCCCAGGACAAATTAGCTAGCAACAGCAAGCTAGCTAAATAGGACAAATTAATGTTAGCTAGCAAGTGCAAGCTAGCTAAATAGGACAAATTAACGTTAGCTAGCAAGTGCAAGCTAGCTAAATAGGACAAATTAATGTTAGCTAGCAAGTGCAAGCTAACTAGCTAGCTAAATTGCCATACATGATTAATGCTTTTCGACCTGTCCCCAAATTAATGTCATTGGTTCAGAGTTGGTTTTGATATTTTAAGCTGCGTGTCGTGATCGCGTTTGGTGTGGGGGGGGGGCAAAATAATTTTATGCACGATAGAGCCGGATGGCGCACGCGCCCCTAGGTTTGGGTTCCGTGTAAACCAATATTTAGTTTTCTTTTACCAAAATAATAGTGTGTAGTTCCAGTAGTTAGCTACACCACTACATGTCAAAAAGGTTATTAACTACCAAGATTTGAATTTAGTTAAACGACCACCAAGCTACTGCAAAACGTATTTCAATTACTAGTTGAAATATATTTAGTTCACTACTCCCCAACACGGGTCCTAACGGCCAGGGTCTCATTCCCTCTCACTCATTCCATTACAACCGAACCAGTGATGTATATACGAACCCTGGATTGCTGATGCTATGTATTGGCCAAGCAGAGGCTTTGAAGCCACCATATTGGCACTCCTCAGAAGTCCTCCATAAGAATTCATTGAATTCTACAGTATTTCAATTTAAATGTTTCAAGGACAAAATTACATATTTTTATGTTTTTGTTTAAATTGTACTGGTGACAGTAACATTAAAATTAATGTAAAAAAATATATACTTAGGACATCGCTCTCAGAGACAGAGGCAACGCTCTCAGAGACAGAGACAACGCTCTCAGAGACAGAGACAACGCTCTCAGAGACAGAGACAACGCTCTCAGAGACAGAGACAACGCTCTCAGAGACAGAGACAACGCTCTCAAGGACAGAGGCAACGCTCTCAGAGACAGAGACAGCACCAACGCTCTCAGAGACAGAGGCAACGCTCTCAGAGACAGAGACAGCACCAACGCTCTCAGAGACAGAGGCAACGCTCTCAGAGACAGAGGCAACGCTCTCAGAGACAGAGACAACGCTCTCAGAGACAGAGACAACGCTCTCAGAGACAGAGACAACGCTCTCAGAGACAGAGGCAACGCTCTCAGAGACAGAGACAGCACCAACGCTCTCAGAGACAGAGACAGCACCAACGCTCTCAGAGACAGAGGCAACGCTCTCAGAGACAGAGACAACGCTCTCAGAGACAGAGGCAACGCTCTCAGAGACAGAGACAACGCTCTCAGAGACAGAGACAACGCTCTCAGAGACAGAGACAACGCTCTCAGAGACAGAGACAACGCTCTCAGAGACAGAGACAACGCTCTCAGAGACAGAGACAACGCTCTCAAGGACAGAGGCAACGCTCTCAGAGACAGAGACAGCACCAACGCTCTCAGAGACAGAGGCAACGCTCTCAGAGACAGAGACAGCACCAACGCTCTCAGAGACAGAGGCAACGCTCTCAGAGACAGAGGCAACGCTCTCAGAGACAGAGACAACGCTCTCAAGGACAGAGGCAACGCTCTCAGAGACAGAGACAGCACCAACGCTCTCAGAGACAGAGGCAACGCTCTCAGAGACAGAGACAGCACCAACGCTCTCAGAGACAGAGGCAACGCTCTCAGAGACAGAGGCAACGCTCTCAGAGACAGAGACAGCACCAACGCTCTCAGAGACAGAGGCAACGCTCTCAGAGACAGAGACAGAGACAGCGCCAACGCTCTCAGAGACAGAGCCAACGCTCTCAGAGACAACGCCAACGCTCTCAGAGACAGAGACAACGCTCTCAGAGACAGCGCCAACGCTCTCAGAGACAGAGACAGAGGCAACGCTCTCAGAGACAGAGACAACGCTCTCAGAGACAGAGACAGAGGCAACGCTCTCAGAGACAGAGACAGAGCCAACGCTCTCAGAGACAGCGCCAACGCTCTCAGAGACAGAGACAGAGACAGTGCCAACGCTCTCAGAGACAGGGCCAACGCTCTCAGAGACAGAGACAGCACCAACACTCTCAGAGACAGAGACAGCACCAACGCTCTCAGAGACAACGCCAACGCTCTCAGAGACAGAGCCAACGCTCTCAGAGACAACGCCAACGCTCTCAGAGACAGAGACAACGCTCTCAGAGACAGCGCCAACGCTCTCAGAGACAGAGACAGAGGCAACGCTCTCAGAGACAGAGACAACGCTCTCAGAGACAGCGCCAACGCTCTCAGAGACAGAGACAGAGGCAACGCTCTCAGAGACAGCGCCAACGCTCTCGGAGACAGAGACAGCGCCAACGCTCTCAGAGACAGGGCCAACGCTCTCAGAGACAGAGACAGCACCAACACTCTCAGAGACAGAGACAGCACCAACGCTCTCAGAGACAGAGACAGCGCCAACGCTCTCAGAGACAGCGCCAACGCTCTCAGAGACAGCGCCAACGCTCTCAGAGACAGGGCCAACGCTCTCAGAGACAGGGCCAACGCTCTCAGAGACAGAGACAGCGCCAACGCTCTCAGAGACAGCGCCAACGCTCTCAGAGACAGGGCCAACGCTCTCAGAGACAGGGCCAACGCTCTCAGAGACAGGGCCAACGCTCTCAGAGACAGAGGCAACGCTCTCAGAGACAGAGCCAACGCAGCGCCAACGCTCTCAGAGACAGCGCCAATGCTCTCAGAGACAGCGCCAACGCTCTCAGAGACAGAGACAGCGCCAACGCTCTCAGAGACAGGGCCAACGCTCTCAGAGACAGAGCCAACGCTCTCAGAGACAGGGCCAACGCTCTCAGAGACAGAGCCAACGCAGCGCCAACGCTCTCAGAGACAGAGCCAACGCTCTCAGAGACAGGGCCAACGCTCTCAGAGACAGAGACAGCACCAACGCTCTCAGAGACAGAGACAGCGCCAACGCTCTCAGAGACAGCGCCAACGCTCTCAGAGACAGCGCCAACGCTCTCAGAGACAGGGCCAACGCTCTCAGAGACAGGGCCAACGCTCTCAGAGACAGGGCCAACGCTCTCAGAGACAGCGCCAACGCTCTCAGAGACAGGGCCAACGCTCTCAGAGACAGGGCCAACGCTCTCAGAGACAGAGGCAACGCTCTCAGAGACAGAGCCAACGCAGCGCCAACGCTCTCAGAGACAGCGCCAATGCTCTCAGAGACAGAGCCAACGCTCTCAGAGACAGAGACAGCGCCAACGCTCTCAGAGACAGCGCCAACGCTCTCAGAGACAGAGCCAACGCTCTCAGAGACAGGGCCAACGCTCTCAGAGACAGAGCCAACGCAGCGCCAACGCTCTCAGAGACAGAGCCAACGCTCTCAGAGACAGAGGCAACGCTCTCAGAGACAGCGCCAACGCTCTCAGAGACAGAGCCAACGCTCTCAGAGACAGAGACAACGCTCACAGAGACAGGGCCAACGCTCACAGAGACAGGGCCAACGCTCACAGAGACAGCGCCAACTCCAGGCCTGGGGGATGAACAGCATGTCATGTCTGATACTGTACTTACAACATGAAGTCCTGTTCCCAGCATGGCTGGTCCCCACGCACCGTGATGGTCGTGCTTTTGACATTCTGCACCTTCAGTGTCACGTAGGCATTGAACTTATCTGGAAGAGAAGAAGAGGGACAATTAACACTGTGCAAGTGATCCTAGCACTCTGACCACTGCATTATTGGCCCAAAACCTTAAAGAATGCATTAGTAAATAAATACATATTATCTATGGACAACCTCCTCACAGGAGACCTACTGGATGGAAACAGTATCTATGGACAACCTCCTCACAGGAGACCTACTGGATGGAAACAGTATCTATGGACAACCTCCTCACAGGAGACCTACTGGATGGAAACAGTATCTATGGACAACCTCCTCACAGGACACCTACTGGATGGAAACAGTATCTATGGACAACCTCCTCACAGGACACCTACTGGATGGAAACAGTATCTATGGACAACCTCCTCACAGGAGACCTACTGGATGGAAACAGTATCTATGGACAACCTACTCACAGGAGACCTACTGGATGGAAACAGTATCTATGGACAACCTCCTCACAGGAGACCTACTGGATGGAAACAGTATCTATGGACAACCTCCTCACAGGAGACCTACTGGATGGAAACAGTATCTATGGACAACATCCTCACAGGAGACCTACTGGATGGAAACAGTATCTATGGACAACCTCCTCACAGGAGACCTACTGGATGGAAACAGTATCTATGGACAACCTCCTCACAGGAGACCTACTGGATGGAAACAGTATCTATGGACAACCTACTCACAGGACACCTACTGGATGGAAACAGTATCTATGGACAACCTCCTCACAGGAGACCTACTGGATGGAAACAGTATCTATGGACAACCTCCTCACAGGAGACCTACTGGATGGAAACAGTATCTATGGACAACCTCCTCACAGGAGACCTACTGGATGGAAACAGTATCTATGGACAACCTCCTCACAGGACACCTACTGGATGGAAACAGTATCTATGGACAACCTCCTCACAGGAGACCTACTGGATGGAAACAGTATCTATGGACAACCTCCTCACAGGACACCTACTGGATGGAAACAGTATCTATGGACAACCTCCTCACAGGAGACCTACTGGATGGAAACAGTATCTATGGACAACCTCCTCACAGGAGACCTACTGGATGGAAACAGTATCTATGGACAACCTCCTCACAGGACACCTACTGGATGGAAACAGTATCTATGGACAACCTCCTCACAGGACACCTACTGGATGGAAACAGTATCTATGGACAACCTACTCACAGGAGAACTACTGGATGGAAACAGTATCTATGGACAACCTCCTCACAGGACACCTACTGGATGGAAACAGTATCTATGGCCAACCTCCTCACAGGAGAACTACAGGATGGAAACAGTATCTATGGACAACCTCCTCACAGGAGACCTACTGGATGGAAACAGTATCTATGGACAACCTCCTCACAGGAACACCTGGTAGACTTAACAATAGGTCTGCACAACAATGTTTTGGTGAACCCCATGGGAATTAATTACTTAGAAAATTGTAACAAAACTCTGCTGACAAATACCCCTCTCCCACTCGTGTGGGGGCTGGGCCTAGGCCTACAGAAAGCACTGATAACCACAACAATTTGGTCTGTAAGACTACAGCTCCTTCAAGTTCCATACTACAGAGAAAGTAGGAGTGACACTCCATTGCCAATGTACCAGCAACATGGTGACGAAAAGAGCTACAATATTTTAGGGAGGCATTGCATGGGAGGGCAGAGATGGGCATTCAGAGAGGATTGGACGGTGGTGTGTGTGTGTGTGTGTGTGTGTGTGTGTGTGTGTGTGTGTGTGTGTGTGTGTGTGTGTGTGTGTGTGTGTGTGTGTGTGTGTGTACAGAGATGGGCTTTATTATTCTCTTGCCAGGGGCCAGGCTGTAGAAGCTGAAGGTAGATAATTGGGGAGCAGATTGTAAATGCCAGCAGCATGAGAAGCCCGTCTCCCCGGGGAAGAAGCGGGAGGACTGGGGGGGAGAGAGGAGAGGAGGACAAGATAAAGGAGACGAGGGGAGAGGAGAGAGGAAGTCTTGGGGGGAGAAGAGGGAGGCCTCGGGGGCCTCATTTACCAACAGATTTCAATTTCCATTCCGCTGACCCCTCGACAGTCTACAGCAGCCGTCAGACCCCTCCACAGTCTACAGCAGCTGTCAGACCCCTCCACAGTCTACAGCAGCCAGCAGACCCCTCCACAGTCTACAGCAGCCGTCAGACCCCTCCACAGTCTACAGCAGCCAGCAGACCCCTCCATAAGTCTACAGCAGCCGTCAGACCCCTCCACAGTCTACAGCAGCCAGCAGACCCCTCCACAGTTTACAGCAGCCATCAGACCCCTCCACAGTCTACAGCAGCCTGGGCACATCCCTATACAGTCTACAGCAGCCTGGGCACATCCCTATACAGTCTACAGCAGCCTGGGCACATCCCTATACAGTCTACAGCAGCCTGGGCACATCCCTATACAGTCTACAGCAGCCTGGGCACATCCCTATACAGTCTACAGCAGCCTGGGCACATCCCTATACAGAACCCTACGGCAATTTGAAACACATCCAACTCTCTGATTCCTTACCATGCCACTACACTGTTCGGACTGAGAAATGGCCACATTAGCCTTGCACTGATCTCCTTCTACATGGTACAGTTCAGTCTATGATGACAAACAGAGCATATTATCTCATTATCTAAACAATTATTCACAATCCATACGACCTCCGTTTCTATTGAAATATCTTCAGATTAACTTCACTCAATGACTGATGAATATGCTCTCCCCATTACGAAGAAGTACCCCGTTGTTCTCTTGTAAAGGGTTAAATCCCAAATGGCACCCTATTCCCTATATAGTGCACTACTTTTGAGCACAGCCCGCACTATATTGGGTGTTATTTTGGACGTAACCAGAGACTAATATCATCTATACAGCTGGTTAGACATGATATGAAGGGGGACGGGAAACTCCATCAGGGTGGATTTCTGAGAGCAGACTGCAGAGAAATAGAAGAAGAAGAAGAAGAAGAAGAAGAAGAAGAAGAAGAAGAAGAAGAAGAAGAAGAAGAAGAAGAAGGAGAAGAAGGAGAAGAAGAAGGAGAAGAAGAAGGAGAAGAAGGAGAAGAAGAAGGAGAAGAAGAAGGAGAAGGAGAAGAAGGAGGAGAAGAAGGAGAAGAAGGAGAAGGAGAAGAAGGAGGAGAAGAAGAAGAAGAAGAAGGAGAAGGAGAAGAAGAAGAAGGAGAAGGAGGAGAAGGAGAAGGAGAAGGAGAAGAAGAATAAGGAGAAAGAGAAGAAGAAGAAGAAGAAGAAGAAGAAGAAGGAGGAGAAGGAGAAGAAGGAGAAGAAGAAGGAGAAGGAGAAGAAGGAGGAGAAGGAGAAGAAGGAGAAGAAGAAGGAGAAGGAGAAGAAGGAGAAGGAGAAGGAGAAGAAGGAGAAGGAGAAGAAGAAGAAATAGAAGAAGGAGAAGGAGAAGGAGGAGAAGAAGGAGAAGGAGAAGAAGAAGAAGAAGAAGGAGAAGGAGAAGAAGAAGAAGGAGAAGAAGGAGAAGGAGGAGAAGGAGAAGAAGGAGAAGAAGCAGAAGGAGAAGAAGGAGAAGGAGAAGGAGAAGGAGAAGAAGGAGAAGGAGAAGAAGAAGTAGAAGGAGAAGGAGAAGAAGGAGAAGGAGAAGAAGAAATAGAAGAAGAAGGAGAAGAAGGAGAAGGAGAAGAAGAAGAAGAAGAAGAAGAAGAAGAAGAAGAAGAAGAAGAAGAAGAAGAAGGAGAAGGAGAAGAAGAAATAGAAGAATAAATAGAAGAAGAAGAAGAAGAAGAAGGAGAAGGAGAAGAAGAAATAGAAGAAGAAATAGAAGAAGAAGAAGAAGAAGAAATAGAAGAAGGAGAAGAAGAAAACGATTCACTGGTAGACAGTCATTTTGTTGGTTGATTCATATTATTACACGGTGTAAAAGACATCATTTCGCCAAAGCTCACAAAACATGGCCTTGTGTACATAGCTCATTTTAGATCTCATAAAATGTATTCTTTATCCAAAACTTCTTTGCAGTGGGTGAAAGATGTCTATTATTAAAGCTACTGTTTCATTAGTGCATTATTATATTATTATTATGGTAGTTTATCACACAGGACCAAACCAAATGTATTTTTTTATTTTTTTATTTAAAAAGAAAAATGAACAGAAATGTTATCAATTAGAAATGTTTGATTGGTTTAAACATGCCACTCAACATACAGTTTGAGAGAGTTGTGCTGTAGGCTAATCCAAGGTTTTTGAAGACCGGTAGACAGTGTGCCGTGCCATAACAATATGGTTGTGATGGAGTGCTGCTGGTATAATGGTGTCATACATCTCTAACATATTAAAATATAATACCTCAAATCCCCAAAAACATGAAAGTCCCCCAAAAAGAACACCTTCCACACAGACGAGGGTTAACACACACACAGACACATTACTTCCAAGCTACAAAAAAAAAACACAATTGTAGTCCGATACAACTGTAACCCCAGATCTGTCCCCGTGCACCATTTAGATATGAACATCTGCATTAAGTGCTTAGAAAGTCATTATGCAGGGACCATTTAGCGTAAGAAAAAAAATACAAGTAGGAGACACAGAGAGAGAGAGAGAATTAGAGAGCTAAGCAGTGGAGCTTTTGAGAAATAAACAATGTTCCAATCTTTTTCAAAATCTCTCTCTCCCCCTGTCCCTCATATTTTTCTCCATCTTCAATTTGTCATCATTTTTTCCTCCATCTCCTTTTCTCAGATTCTCTATCCTTATGCCTCTTCCTCTTGTTCTTCCCTCCATCCAGCCCAGGGTTGGGTCTCATCATGCTGGGAGAGTGACTATCGACCGGGGTCACACCTGTGTTACAGATCCTGGCTGGGCCCCCTAGGCACTGGGACTGTGGTGTTAATGATAGATCCTGTCTGGGCCCCTTAGGCAATGGGACAGTGGTGTTAATGATAGATCCTGGTTGGGCCCCCTAGGCACTGGGACAGTGGTGTTAATGATAGATCCTGGCTGGGCCCCCTAGCCACTGGGACAGTGGTGTTAATGATAGATCCTGTCTGGGCCCCCTAGGCACTGGGACAGTGGTGTTAATGATAGATCCTGTCTGGGCCCCTAGGCACTGGGACAGTGGTGTTAATGATAGATCCTGTCTGGGCCCCTAGGCACTGGGACAGTGGTGTTAATGATAGATCCTGGTTGGGCCCCCTAGGCACTGGGACAGTGGTGTTAATGATAGATCCTGGCTGGGCCCCCTAGCCACTGGGACAGTGGTGTTAATGATAGATCCTGGCTGGGCCCCCTAGCCACTGGGACAGTGGTGTTAATGATAGATCCTGTCTGGGCCCCCTAGGCACTGGGACAGTGGTGTTAATGATAGATCCTGGCTGGGCCCCCTAGCCACTGGGACAGTGGTGTTAATGATAGATCCTGTCTGGGCCCCCTAGGCACTGGGACAGTGGTGTTAATGATAGATCCTGTCTGGGCCCCCTAGCCACTGGGACAGTGGTGTTAATGATAGATCCTGTCTGGGCCCCCTAGGCACTGGGACAGTGGTGTTAATGATAGATCCTGGCTGGGCCCCCTAGCCACTGGGACAGTGGTGTTAATGATAGATCCTGTCTGGGCCCCTAGGCACTGGGACAGTGGTGTTAATGATAGATCCTGGCTGGGCCCCCTAGCCACTGGGACAGTGGTGTTAATGATAGATCCTGTCTGGGCCCCCTAGGCACTGGGACAGTGGTGTTAATGATAGATCCTGTCTGGGCCCCTAGGCACTGGGACAGTGGTGTTAATGATAGATCCTGGCTGGGACAGTGGTGTTAATGATAGATCCTGTCTGGGCCCCTAGGCACTGGGATAGTGGTGTTAATGATAGATCCTGGCTGGGACAGTGGTGTTAATGATAGATCCTGTCTGGGCCCCCTAGGCACTGGGACAGTGGTGTTAATGATAGATTCTGTCTGGCCCCCTAGGCACTGGGACAGTGGTGTTAATGATAGATCCTGTCTGGGCCCCTAGGCACTGGGACAGTGGTGTTAATGATAGATCCTGTCTGGGACAGTGGTGTTAATGATAGATCCTGTCTGGGACAGTGGTGTTAATGATAGATCCTGTCTGGGACAGTGGTGTTAATGATAGATCCTGTCTGGGCCCCTAGGCACTGGGACAGTGGTGTTAATGATAGATCCTGGCTGGGCCCCCTAGCCACTGGGACAGTGGTGTTAATGATAGATCCTGTCTGGGCCCCTAGGCACTGGGACAGTGGTGTTAATGATAGATCCTGTCTGGGCCCCCTAGGCACTGGGACAGTGGTGCTAATGATAGATCCTGTCTGGGCCCCCTAGGCACTGGGACAGTGGTGTTAATGATAGATCCTGTCTGGGCCCCCTAGGCACTGGGACAGTGGTGTTCATGATAGATCCTGTCTGGGCCCCCTAGGCACTGGGACAGTGGTGTTAATGATAGATCCTGTCTGGCCCCCTAGGCACTGGGACAGTGGTGTTAATGATAGATCCTGTCTGGGCCCCTAGGCACTGGGACAGTGGTGTTAATGATAGATCCTGTCTGGGCCCCCTAGGCACTGGGACAGTGGTGCTAATGATAGATCCTGTCTGGGCCCCCTAGGCACTGGGACAGTGGTGTTCATGATAGATCCTGTCTGGGCCCCCTAGGCACTGGGACAGTGGTGTTAATGATAGATCCTGTCTGGGCCCCTAGGCACTGGGACAGTGGTGTTAATGATAGATCCTGTCTGGGCCCCCTAGGCACTGGGACAGTGGTGTTAATGATAGATCCTGTCTGGGACAGTGGTGTTAAATAGTCTATCCAGCTCACTCCCCTCCATCACCTCATTTCATCCCTGCCTCTATAAATAGCCTCTTTGATTTCCTGTCAATGTGTCAGAGAGTATTTTCTGTATAGGTTGATGTGTGTATGAGCGTGCCGTCATGTGTGTGTGTGTGTGTGTGTGACTATCCAATCTCCTACACAGCCAGAGGCCCTATTCAGAATACACAGGTGTGTGTGTGTGTGTTCAGCCTAATCTCCCCTCAGGAAGAGTAACCTCTGGACAGGAGCCTCTTGTTCCACTAACAAAACAAACAAAGAAATGGACAGAGTAATGAACTAATAAAGGGGTTGAAATGGACAGAGTAATGAACTAATAAAGGGGTTGAAACGGACAGAGTACTGAACTAATAAAGGGGTTGAAATGGACAGAGTAATGAACTAATAAAGGGGTTGAAATGGACAGAGTAATGACCTAATAAAGGGGTTGAAACGGACAGAGTAATGAACTAATAAAGGGGTTGAAACGGACAGAGTAATGAACTAATAAAGGGGTTGAAATGGACAGAGTAATGAACTAATAAAGGGGTTGAAATGGACAGAGTAATGAACTAATAAAGGGGTTGAAATGGACAGAGTAATGAACTAATAAAGGGGTTGAAATGGACAGAGTAATGAACTAATAAAGGGGTTGAAATGGACAGAGTAATGAACTAATAAAGGGGTTGAAATGGACAGAGTAATGAACTAATAAAGGGGTTGAAATGGACAGAGTAATGAACTAATAAAGGGGTTGAAACGGACAGAGTAATGAACTAATAAAGGGGTTGAAACGGACAGAGTAATGAACTAATAAAGGGGTTGAAATGGACAGAGTACTGAACTAATAAAGGGGTTGAAACAGACAGAGTAATGAACTAATAAAGGGGTTGAAACTGACAGAGTAATGAACTAATAAAGGGGTTGAAACAGACAGAGTAATGAACTAATAAAGGGGTTGAAACGGACAGAGTAATGACCTAATAAAGGGGTTGAAACGGACAGAGTAATGAACTAATAAAGGGGTTGAAACGGACAGAGTAATGAACTAATAAAGGGGTTGAAATGGACAGAGTAATGAACTAATAAAGGGGTTGAAATGGACAGAGTAATGAACTAATAAAGGGGTTGAAATGGACAGAGTAATGAACTAATAAAGGGGTTGAAACGGACAGAGTAATGAACTAATAAAGGGGTTGAAATGGACAGAGTAATGAACAAATAAAGGGGTTGAAATGGACAGATGAAGACTGAGAAAAGGGATAGATGGATGATTCAGTCAAAGACAGGAGGGGACCTTATCAGACGCTGATATCCTTCCCTCTACAAGGCTTTACGCTCTCTCCATACCTTCATTATCTCTCTCTCCATACCTTCATTATCTCTCTCTCCATACCATTATCTCTCTCTCATACCTTCATTATCTCTCTCTCTATACCTTCATTATCTCTCTCCCCATAACTTCATTATCTCTCTCTCCATACCATTATATCTCTCTCTATACCTTCATTATCTCTCTCTATACCTTCATTATATATCTCTCCATACCTTCATTATCTCTCTCTCCATACCTTAATTATCTCTCTCTCCATACCTTCATTATCTCTCTCTATATACCTTCATTATCTCTCTCTCCATACCTTCATTATCTCTCTCTATATACCTTCATTATCTCTCTTTCCATACCTTCATTATCTCTCTCTATATATCTTCATTATCTCTCTTTCTATACCTTCATTTTGTCTCTCTCTCCATACCTTCATTATCTCTCTCTCCATACCTTCATTATCTCCCTCTCTTCATCCCTTCATTATATCCCTCTCTTCATCCCTCTCCAGTCTCTTCATTATATCCCTCTCTTCATCCCTCTTCATCCCTCTCCAGTCCCTTCATTATATCCCTCTCTTCATCCCTCTCCAGTCCCTTCATTATATCCCTCTCTTCATCTTTCTGGGCCCCTGAGTGGTGCAGCGGTCTAAGACACTGCATGTCAGTGAAAGAGGCGTCACTACCGACCCTGCTTCGATTCCAGGCTGTATCACAAATCGTCTGTGATTCTCGAGTCCTATAGGGGGCGACACACAATTGGCCCAGCGTCATCCGGGTCTGGCCGGGGTAGGCCAGTCAGTGTAAATAAAAATGTTGTTCTTAACCGACTTGCCTAGTTAAATAACAATAAAATATAAAAGTGTTGTGAACATATAAAATATGACCCAAAACAGGCGCCACTTTTCATGCGAAACTTGACATTTATACAAACTGAACTTGACGTGAGAGAGTTCTAATCCTGCCACAAACTTCAGACCATGAGTACACACACAGTTTATTTTGCATTGAAAGAAGGCAAAAGTAGCCTTGTAGCCTAGCAGGGAAAGGGAAAGTGGGATACCTAGTCAGTTGTACAACTGAATGCCTTCAACTGAAATGTGTCTCCCGCATTTAACCCCACCCCTCTGATTCAGAGAGGTGCAGGGGGTTGCCTTAATCAACATCCACGTCTTCGGCACCCAGGTAACAGTGGGTTCAACTGCCTTGCTCAGGCCTTCTAGTGCAAATGGAGAATATACTGTATGATTACACTCATTCATAACAAAACACTGGTAGCCTAGCTAAATACAGTATAATGGTGTTAATGATAGATCCTGGCTGGGCCCCCTAGCCACTGGGACAGTGGTGTTAATGATAGATCCTGGCTGGGCCCCCTAGGCACTGGGACAGTGGTGTTAATGATAGATCTTGGCTGGGCCCCTAAGGCACTGGGACAGTGGTGTTAATGATAGATCCTGGCTGGGCCCCTAAGGCACTGGGACAGTGGTGTTAATGATAGATCCTGGCTGGGCCCCCTAGCCACTGGGACAGTGGTGTTAATGATAGATCCTGGCTGGGCCCCCTAGGCACTGGGACAGTGGTGTTAATGATAGATCCTGGCTGGGCCCCCTAGCCACTGGGACAGTGGTGTTAATGATAGATCCTGGCTGGGCCCCCTAGGCACTGGGACAGTGGTGTTAATGATAGATCTTGGCTGGGCCCCTAAGGCACTGGGACAGTGGTGTTAATGATAGATCCTGGCTGGGCCCCCTAGGCACTGGGACAGTGGTGTTAATGATAGATCCTGGCTGGGCCCCTAAGGCACTGGGACAGTGGTGTTAATGATAGATCCTGGCTGGGCCCCTAAGGCACTGGGACAGTGGTGTTAATGATAGATCCTGGCTGGGCCCCCTAGGCACTGGGACAGTGGTGTTAATGATAGATCCTGGCTGGGCCCCTAAGGCACTGGGACAGTGGTGTTAATGATAGATCCTGGCTGGGCCCCCTAGCCACTGGGACAGTGGTGTTAATGATAGAACCTGGCTGGGCCCCCTAGGCACTGGGACAGTGGTGTTAATGATTATATCAGTAGTGACAGGTAGCCTAGTAGTTAGCGCGTTGGACCAGTAACCGGAAGGTTTGCTAGAACGAGCTAACAAGGTCAAAATCTGTCCTTCTGCCCCACAAACAAGGTAGTTAACCCACTGTTCCTAGAATGTGTTCTTAACTGACTTGCCTAGTTAAATAAATGTTAAGATAAAAATAATTATAACAAGATGAATATACTGAATGATGACACTCATTCACAACAAAACACTGGTAGCCTGGCTAAATATAATAACAAGATGCAATAAATTGCCATAAGAGAGAAGAGTCGAATTATTTAGTAGGAAATATATATACCTATCATTTACTCTATTTCATATGATCATTGCAGAATAAATTCCTCACCTGTTCTGACTGATGGTTTCAGACTCGCAAAATAGTCTATATGCCTGCAACAAGTTAGGATAGAGTACCATCCATCCCATCTCTCATTTCATCTGGACCCACTTGACAGTAGTAAATAGATACGTTATTTCAAGTATTTTGCTCCATTCGATGCAAAGCTTCTAGTTTAACCGTAGAGCAGACGGATCACCTTTACCATTGTCTAGTTTAACCGTAGAGCAGACGGTTCACCGTTACCATTGTCTAGTTTAACCGTAGAGCAGACGGATCACCTTTACCATTGTCTAGTTTAACCGTAGAGCAGACGGTTCACCGTTACCATTGTCTAGTTTAACCGTAGAGCAGACGGTTCACCTTTACCATTGTCTAGTTTAACCGTAGAGCAGACGGTTCACCTTTACCATTGTCTAGTTTAACCGTAGAGCAGACGGTTCACCTTTACCATTGTCTAGTTTAACCGTAGAGCAGACAGATCACCTTTACCATTGTCTAGTTTAACCGTAGAGCAGACGGTTCACCGTTACCATTGTCTAGTTTAACCGTAGAGCAGACAGTTCACCTTTACCATTGTCTAGTTTAACCATAGAGCAGACAGATCACCTTTACCATTGTCTAGTTTAACCGTAGAGCAGATGGATCACCTTTACCATTGTCTAGTTTAACCGTAGAGCAGACGGTTCACCGTTACCATTGTCTAGTTTAACCGTAGAGCAGACGGTTCACCTTTACCATTGTCTAGTTTAACCGTAGAGCAGACATATCACCTTTACCATTGTCTAGTTTAACCGTAGAGCAGACGGTTCACCTTTACCATTGTCTAGTTTAACCATAGAGCAGACAGATCACCTTTACCATTGTCTAGTTTAACCGTAGAGCAGACAGTTCACCTTTACCATTGTCTAGTTTAACCGTAGAGCAGACAGATCACCTTTACCATTGTCTAGTTTAACCGTAGAGCAGACGGTTCACCGTTACCATTGTCTAGTTTAACCGTAGAGCAGACAGTTCACCTTTACCATTGTCTAGTTTAACCATAGAGCAGACAGATCACCTTTACCATTGTCTAGTTTAACCGTAGAGCAGATGGATCACCTTTACCATTGTCTAGTTTAACCGTAGAGCAGACGGTTCACCGTTACCATTGTCTAGTTTAACCGTAGAGCAGACGGTTCACCTTTACCATTGTCTAGTTTAACCGTAGAGCAGACATATCACCTTTACCATTGTCTAGTTTAACCGTAGAGCAGACGGTTCACCTTTACCATTGTCTAGTTTAACCATAGAGCAGACAGATCACCTTTACCATTGTCTAGTTTAACCGTAGAGCAGACAGATCACCTTTACCATTGTCTAGTTTAACCGTAGAGCAGATGGATCACCTTTACCATTGTCTAGTTTAACCGTAGAGCAGACGGATCACCTTTACCATTGTCTAGTTTAACCGTAGAGCTGACGGATCACCTTTACCATTGTCTAGTTTAACCGTAGAGCAGACGGATCACCTTTACCATTGTCTAGTTTAACCGTAGAGCAGACGGATCACCTTTACCATTGTCTAGTTTAACCATAGAGCAGACGGATCACCTTTACCATTGTCTAGTTTAACCGTAGAGCAGACGGATCACCTTTACCATTGTCTAGTTTAACCGTAGAGCAGACAGATCACCTTTACCATTGTCTAGTTTAACCGTAGAGCAGATGGATCACCTTTACCATTGTCTAGTTTAACCGTAGAGCAGACGGATCACCTTTACCATTGTCTAGTTTAACCGTAGAGCAGACGGTTCACCGTTACCATTGTCTAGTTTAACCGTAGAGCAGACGGATCACCTTTACCATTGTCTAGTTTAACCGTAGAGCAGACGGATCACCTTTACCATTGTCTAGTTTAACCGTAGAGCAGACGGATCACCTTTACCATTGTCTAGTTTAACCGTAGAGCAGACAGATCACCTTTACCATTGTCTAGTTTAACCGTAGAGCAGACGGATCACCTTTACCATTGTCTAGTTTAACCGTAGAGCAGATGGATCACCTTTACCATTGTCTAGTTTAACCGTAGAGCAGACGGTTCACCGTTACCATTGTCTAGTTTAACCATAGAGCAGACAGATCACCTTTACCATTGGGTTTGTAGGATACGTCTGAATACTTTCATGTAAAATTTCTCCAATAAACAATATTGTATTTATAAAAGTAATACATAAATCATAACCACTGCAGAATAAAACGTTTCTGTCCATGATAAGTTCATATTCCCACAACAACAACCATGCATATCTCTCAGTTAAATGTGGCCTATTAAAATAGGCTATTATCACTTCTAACAGGTGAACAGATCGTTGGCTCATCTATGGCATTGAAGTTTGTAGGGTACCATTGTAAGTTGGTCTAGGATACTGTAGTTTTCATTATCTTCCAAGTAGACAATGTTTCAGAATTTGTGGGCAGTAGAGCATATTTAGGTTCGATAGAAGGTAAAAGCAAAACTTTTCAATTCAAACAATCTGTTTACAGGTTCACAACGATTGGAAATTGTTTTCGTCTTTCAGAAACAGCCAGATGAAGAACAACGTCACAAGAAAAACGTTCTGCCTCTTCCTCCAAAATAAATTTGATAAAGTTCACAATTGCTATTTCCCTAAGACCGCCTACGGTCTTGGCCTCATTCCAATACTTCCAACGTATACAACAAAAGGGTGTTAATGTCACCATAAAAAGTCAATAACGGCCGTTGTTCAGGCAGAATTATAACGCTCGTTCACGAGGGCACAGTTTTAGGTCAGGTCTGATTTATAACGGAGAAACATGAGTATGTATGGCGCGACAAGTTTGTAAATGTCTATATTTATGTGAGTGTTCACTCTTTTCAGAGATGCTGCCAGCAGATATTTCGTTTAAAATGTACACCACATGTTTAAAAGAGGCTCCAGACCTTCACTATATCCATCTCTTCATCTCCCCTCTCCCCTCCATATCTTCACTATATCCATCTCTTCATCTCCCCTCTCCCCTCCAGATCTTCACTATATCCATCTCTTCATCTCCCCTCTCCCCTCCAGATCTTTATTAAATCCCTCTCTTCATCCCCCTCTCTTCATCCCCCTCTCTAGACCTTTATTAAATCCCTCTCCTCATCCCCCTCTCTAGACCTTCATTAAATCCCTCTCCTCATCCCCCTCTCCAGACCTTTAAATCCCTCTCTTCATCCCCCTCTCTAGACCTTTATTAAATCCCTCTCCTCATCCCCCTCTCCAGACCTTTAAATCCCTCTCTTCATCCCCCTCTCCAGACCTTTATTAAATCCCTCTCCTCATCCCCCTCTCCAGACCTTTATTAAATCCCTCTCTAGACCTTTATTAAATCCCTCTCCTCATCTCCCTCTCTAGACCTTTATTAAATCCCTCTACTCATCTCCCTCTCTAGACCTTTATTAAATCCCTCTCCTCATCCCCCTCTCTAGACCTTTATTAAATCCCTCTCTTCATCCCCCTCTCTTCATCCCCCTCTCCAGACCTTTATTAAATCCCTCTCCTCATCCCCCTCTCTTCATCCCCCTCTCCAGAACTTTATTAAATCTCTCTTCATCCCCCTCTCTAGACCTTTATTAAATCCCTCTCCTCATCCCCCTCTCTAGACCTTCATTAAATCCCTCTCCTCATCCCCCTCTCTAGACCTTTATTAAATCCCTCTCTTCATCCCCCTCTCTTCATCCCCCTCTATAGACCTTTATTAAATCCCTCTCTTCATCCCCCTCTCCTCATCCCCCTCTCCAGACCTTTATTAAATCCCTCTCCTCATCCCCCTCTCTTCATCCCCCTCTCCAGAACTTTATTAAATCTCTCTTCATCCCCCTCTCTAGACCTTTATTAAATCCCTCTCCTCATCCCCCTCTCTAGACCTTTATTAAATCCCTCTCCTCATCCCCCTCTCTTCATCCCCCTCTCCAGAACATTATTAAATCTCTCTTCATCCCCCTCTCTAGACCTTTATTAAATCCCTCTCCTCATCCCCCTCTCTAGACCTTAATTAAATCCCTCTCCTCATCCCCCTCTCTAGACCTTTATTAAATCCCTCTCCTCATCCCCCTCTCTAGACCTTTATTAAATCCCTCTCCTCATCCCCCTCTCTTCATCCCCCTCTCCAGAACTTTATTAAATCCCTCTCCTCATCCCCCTCTCTTCATCCCCCTCTCCAGAACTTTATTAAATCTCTCTTCATCCCCCTCTATAGACCTTTATTAAATCCCTCTCTTCATCCCCCTCTCCTCATCCCCCTCTCTAGACCTTTATTAAATCCCTTTCCTCATCCCCCTCTCTAGACCTTTATTAAATCCCTCTCCTCATCCCCCTCTCTAGACCTTTATTAAATCCCTCTCCTCATCCCCCTCTCTAGACCTTTATTAAATCCCTCTCCTCATCCCCCTCTCTAGACCTTTATTAAATCCCTCTCCTCATCCCCCTCTCTAGACCTTCATTAAATCCCTCTCCTCATCCCCCTCTCTAGACCTTTATTAAATCCCTCTCCTCATCCCCCTCTCTAGACCTTTATTAAATCCCTCTCCTCATCCCCCTCTCTAGACCTTTATTAAATCCCTCTCCTCATCCCCCTCTCTAGACCTTTATTAAATCCCTCTCCTCATCCCCCTCTCTAGACCTTTATTAAATCCCTCTCCTCATCCCCCTCTCTAGACCTTTATTAAATCCCTCTCCTCATCCCCCCTCTCCAGAACTTTATTAAATCTCTCTTCATCCCCCTCTCTAGACCTTTATTAAACCCCTCTCATCTCTCTCTCCAGAGCTGCTTGCATCACACTGGACTGATTTGGGGACGGCGGTAAAAAAAAAAAAAAACACTAATCTTGTGACAGATGGATAAGAGAGGAGAGTGGATATGAGAAGAGTATCTGATCAAAAAGTGAATTACAAGACAATAACAGCAAGAAGTGCAATCCGTTCTCTGTTTCAGGACAGACCTGACAGGACACCGCTACTGTATGAAATGGCTTTTGTCTCTGCAGATGATTTGTTTTTGAGGGTTTGGGCTATCGGCCATTGTGGATTGGTATCAGCAGGTTTTGAGGGTTTGGGCTGTCGGCCATTGTGGATTGGTATCAGCAGGTTTTGAGGGTTTGGGCTATCGGCCATTGTGGATTGGTATCAGCAGGTTTTGAGGGTTTGGGCTGTCGGCCATTGTGGATTGGTATCAGCAGGTTTTGAGGGTTTGGGCTGTCGGCCATTGTGAATTGGTATCAGCAGGTTTTGAGGGTTTGGGCTGTCGGCCATTGTGGATTGGTATCAGCAGGTTTTGAGGGTTTGGGCTATCGGCCATTGTGGATTGGTATCAGCAGGTTTTGAGGGTTTGGGCTATCGGCCATTGTGGATTGGTATCAGCAGGTTTTGAGGGTTTGGGCTGTCGGCCATTGTGGATTGGTATCAGCAGGTTTTGAGGGTTTGGGCTATCGGCCATTGTGGATTGGTATCAGCAGGTTTTGAGGGTTTGGGCTATCGGCCATTGTGGATTGGTATCAGCAGGTTTTGAGGGTTTGGGCTATCGGCCATTGTGGATTGGTATCAGCAGGTTTTGAGGGTTTGGGCTATCGGCCATTGTGGATTGGTATCAGCAGGTTTTGAGGGTTTGGGCTATCGGCCATTGTGGATTGGTATCAGCAGGTTTTGAGGGTTTGGGCTATCGGCCATTGTGGATTGGTATCAGCAGGTTTTGAGGGTTTGGGCTATCGGCCATTGTGGATTGGTATCAGCAGGTTTTGAGGGTTTGGGCTATCGGCCATTGTGGATTGGTATCAGCAGGTTTTGAGGGTTTGGGCTATCGGCCATTGTGGATTGGTATCAGCAGGTTTTGAGGGTTTGGGCTATCGGCCATTGTGGATTGGTATCAGCAGGTTTTGAGGGTTTGGGCTATCGGCCATTGTGGATTGGTATCAGCAGGTTTTGAGGGTTTGGGCTGTCGGCCATTGTGGATTGGTATCAGCAGGTTTTGAGGGTTTGGGCTATCGGCCATTGTGGATTGGTATCAGCAGGTTTTGAGGGTTTGGGCTGTCGGCCATTGTGGATTGGTATCAGCAGGTTTTGAGGGTTTGGGCTATCGGCCATTGTGGATTGGTATCAGCAGGTTTTGAGGGTTTGGGCTGTCGGCCATTGTGGATTGGTATCAGCAGGTTTTGAGGGTTTGGGCTGTCGGCCATTGTGGATTGGTATCAGCAGGTTTTGAGGGTTTGGGCTGTCGGCCATTGTGGATTGGTATCAGCAGGTTTTGAGGGTTTGGGCTGTCGGCCATTGTGGATTGGTATCAGCAGGTTTTGAGGGTTTGGGCTGTCGGCCATTGTGGATTGGTATCAGCAGGTTTTGAGGGTTTGGGCTGTCGGCCATTGTGGATTGGTATCAGCAGGTTTTGAGGGTTTGGGCTATCGGCCATTGTGGATTGGTATCAGCAGGTTTTGAGGGTTTGGGCTATCGGCCATTGTGGATTGGTATCAGCAGGTTTTGAGGGTTTGGGCTGTCGGCCATTGTGGATTGGTATCAGCAGGTTTTGAGGGTTTGGGCTGTCGGCCATTGTGGATTGGTATCAGCAGGTTTTGAGGGTTTGGGCTGTCGGCCATTGTGGATTGGTATCAGCAGGTTTTGAGGGTTTGGGCTATCGGCCATTGTGGATTGGTATCAGCAGGTTTTGAGGGTTTGGGCTGTCGGCCATTGTGGATTGGTATCAGCAGGTTTTGAGGGTTTGGGCTATCGGCCATTGTGGATTGGTATCAGCAGGTTTTTAGAATATTGGACAACGTTCATATAAAAGTTATGCTAGTGTTGGTATCAGGGAGAAATACATATTGGTCTGACAATAGTACAAAAGATTCATTCAGGATATTCAGCTGGTGTGTCATCAGGTAGATATAGGAGGTAAATGGATCATAGCATTGGCAGAAGGAACTTTAAATGGACGGCTCATAGTAATGTCTGGAACGGAGTCAATGGAATGGCATCAAACATCAACACATAGACATGTTTTCCTTTTATCCGCTACCATTCTAGTCATTTCTATGAGCCGTCCTCCCCTCAGCAGCCTCCTCTGGATCCTTGATTCTGTGTATAGCTAGCAGGACTTTCATCCATCACTCTGAGCTCGGCTATAATGGCTTGGCTAAAGGTGAGGGGGTTAATCAGAGAATAATCCATCATTCTGTTAAGCGAGTGCCAGCTCTGTCTGGGAATAAAGGACATGGAGTGGTCTGTCTGTGTGTGTGTGTGTGTGTGTGTGTGTGTGTGTGTGTGTTTCCATCCATGTGGGTAGTGCTTTTTGACATCTCCTCCAACACAGCATGATAGCTGATGGTTTCTAGCATCCCTGCTGATTTTCTGTGTCCCTTAGAATATCATTTTACCTTTATTTAACCAGGTAGGCCAGATCACCTTTATTTAACCAGGTAGGCCAGATCACCTTTATTTAACCAGGTAGGCCAGTTGAGAATAAGTTCTCATTTACAACTGCGACCTGGCCAAGATAAAGCAAAGCAGTGCAACAAAAACAACACAGAGTTACACATAAACAACTGTCAATAAACACAATAGAAAAAGTCTATACACAGTGTGTGCAAATGGCGTGAGGTGGTAAGGCACTATATAGACCATAGTAGCGTAGTAATTACAATGTAGCAAATTAACATTGGAGTGATAGATGTGCAGATGATGATGTGCAAGTAGAAATACTGGTGTGCAAAATAGCAAAAAAGTAAATAAAAACAATATGGGGATGAGGAAGGTAGATTGGAAGGGCTATTAACAGATGGGCTGTGTACAGCTGCATCGATCGTAAGCTGCTCTGACAGCTGATGCTTAAAGTTAGTGAGGGAGATAAGTCTCCAACTTCAGCGATTTTTGCAATTCGTTCCATTCACTGGCAGCAGAGAACTGGAAGGAAAGGCGGCCAAACGAGGTGTTGGCTTTGGGGATGACCAGTGAGATATACCTGCTGGAGCGTGTGCTACGGGTGGATGTTGTTATGGTGACCAGTGAGCTGAGATAAGGCGGAGCTTTACCTAGCAAAGACTTATTGCTGACCTGGAGCCAGTGGGTCTGGCGATGAATATGCAGCGAGGGCCAGCCGACGAGAGCATACAGGTCGCAGTGGTGGGTGGTATATGGGGCTTTGGTGACAAAACGGATGGCACTGTGATAGACTGCATCCAATTTGCTGAGTAAAGTGTTGGAGGCCATTTTGTAATCTCATCACCAAAGTCGAGGATTGGTAGGATAGCCAGTTTTACGAGGGTATGTTTGGTTGCGTGAATGAAGGAGGCTTTGTTGCGAAATAGGAAGCCGATTCTAGATTTAATTTTGGATTGGAGATTTTTAATATGAGTCTGGAAGGAGAGTTTACAGTCTAGCCAGACATCTAGGTATTTGTAGTTGTCAGAACCATCCAGAGTAGTGATGCTAGTCGGGCAGGCGGGTGTGGGCAACGATAGGATGAAAATCATGCATTTAGTTTAACTAGCGTTTAAGAGCAGTTGGAGGCTACAGAAGGAGTGTTGTATGGCATTGAAGCTCGTCTGGAGGTTTGTTAACACGGTGTCAAAAGAAGGGCCAGATGTATACAGAATGGTGTCGTCTGCGTAGAGGTGGATCAGAGACTCATCCACAGCAAGAGCGACATCATTGACGTATACAGAATGGTGTCATCTGCGTAGAGGTGGATCAGGGAATCACCCACAGCAAGAGCAACATCATTGATGTATACAGAATGGTGTCGTCTGCGTAGAGGTGGATCAGGGAATCATCCACAGCAAGAGCAACATCGTTAATACAGTTGAAGTCAGAAATGTATACATACACCTAGCCAAATACATTTAAACTCAGTTTTTCACATTCCTGACTTTTAATCCTAGTAAAAAATTCCCTGTTTTAGGATCATCACTTCATTAAGAATGTGAAATGTCAGAATAATAGTAGAGAGAATGATTTATTTCAGCTTTCATTTCTTTCATCACATTCCCAGTGGGTCAGAAGTTTACATACACTCAATTAGTATTTGGTAGCATTGCCTTTCAATTGTTTAACTTGGGTCAAACGGTTTGGGTAGACTTCCACAAGCTTCCCACAATAAATTGGGTGAATTTTGGCCCATTCCTCCTGACAGAGCTGGTGTAACTGAGTCAGGTTTGTAGGCCTCCTTGCTCGCACACGCTTTTTCAGTTCTGTCTACAACAACACGGAGTTGCAGCGGGATTTTTTTTCCAAATCTATATAATATCAGAATGATCTGAAAGTCATTGAACGAGATGCAAATGTAAGTGAATGTGTGTCCACACAAATTTGGATCCCGACTGCGAGACCATCCCAAATGGCACCCTATTCCCTATAGCCCTATGGGGTCCTGGTCAAAAGTAGTGCACTATATAGTGAATTGGGCTCTGGTCAACAGTAGTGCACTATATAGGGAATAGGGTGCTATTTGGGATGCAATCTCTGGTTACAATATACAGCCCATAATACCCCTGTAGTGGAGCCCCCCCTGGACAGCCCATAACACCCCTGTAGTGTAGCCCCCCCCCCCCCTGTACAGCCCATAATACCCCTGTAGTGGAGCCCCCCACCGTACTGCCCATAACACCCCTGTAGTGGAGCCCCCCCTGTACAGCCCATAATACCCCTGTAGTGGAGCCCCCCACCGTACAGCCCATAACACCCCTGTAGTGGAGCCCCCCCCCCCACCGTACAGCCCATAATACCCCTGTAGTAGAGCCCATAATACCCCTGTAGTGGAGCCCTTAATACCCCTGTAGTAGAGCCCTTAATACCCCTGTAGTGGAGCCCCTGTACATAACACCCCTGTACAGTCCATAACACCCCTGTACAGTCCATAACACCCCTGTACAGTCCATAACACCCCTGTACAGTCCATAACACCCCTGTTGATCCCATAACACCCCTGTACAGTCCATAACACCCCTGTACAGTCCATAACACCCATGTTGATCCCATAACACCCCTGTACAGTCCATAACACCCCTGTACAGTCCATAACACCCCTGTACAGTCCATAACACCCCTGTACAGTCCATAACACCCCTGTACAGCCCATAACACCCCTGTAGTGTAGCCCCCCCCCCCCTGTACAGTCCATAACACCCCTGTACAGGCCATAACACCCCTGTTGATCCCATAACACCCCTGTTGATCCCATAACACCCCTGTTGATCCCATAACACCCCTGTACAGTCCATAACACCCCTGTACAGGCCATAACACCCCTGTACAGCCCATAACACCCCTGTACAGCCCATAACACCCCTGTACAGTCCATAACACCCCTGTACAGTCCATAACACCCCTGTACAGTCCATAACACCCCTGTACAACCCCATAACACCCCTGTACAGTCCATAATACCCCTGTTGATCCCATAACACCCCTGTACAGTCCATAACACCCCTGTTGATCCCATAACACCCCTGTACAGTCCATAACACCCCTGTTGATCCCATAACACCCCTGTACAGGCCATAACACCCCTGTACAGTCCATAACACCCCTGTACAGTCCATAACACCCCTGTACAGTCCATAACACCCCTGTACAGTCCATAACACCCCTGTACAGTCCATAACATCCCTGTACAGCCCATAACACCCCTGTAGTGGAGCCCCCCCCCCTGTACAGCCCATAACACCCCTGTAGTGTAGCCCCCCCCCCCCCTGTACAGTCCATAACACCCCTGTACAGGCCATAACACCCCTGTACAGCCCATAACACCCCTGTACAGTCCATAACACCCCTGTACAGCCCATGTAGTGGAGCCCCCTCCCCCCTGTACAGTCCATAACACCCCTGTACAGCCCATAACACCCCTGTACAGCCCGTAACACCCCTGTACAGTCCATAACACCCCTGTACAGCCCATAACACCCCTGTACAGGCCATAACACCCCTGTACAGTCCATAACACCCCTGTACAGTCCATAACACCCCTGTACAGCCCATAACACCCCTGTAGTGGAGCCCCCCCCCCCCTGTACAGCCCATAACACCCCTGTAGTGTAGCCCCCCCCCCCCCCCTGTACAGTACAGTCCATAACACCCCTGTACAGCCCATAACACCCCTGTACAGCCCATAACACCCCTGTTGATCCCATAACACCCCTGTACAGTCCATAACACCCATGTACAGTCCATAACACCCCTGTACAGTCCATAACACCCCTGTACAGTCCATAACACCCCTGTACAGTCCATAACACCCCTGTACAGTCCATAACACCCCTGTTGATCCCATAACACCCCTGTACAGTCCATAACACCCCCGTACAGTCCATAACACCCCCGTACAGCCCATAACACCCCCGTACAGCCCATTACACCCCCGTACAGTCCATAACACCCCCGTACAGTCCATAACACCCCTGTACAGTCCATAACACCCCTGTACAGTCCATAACACCCCTGTACAGTCCATAACACCCCTGTACAGCCCCCCCCCCTGTACAGCCCATAACACCCCTGTAGTGTAGCCCCCCCCCCCCTGTACAGTACAGTCCATAACACCGCTGTACAGTCCATAACACCCCTGTACAGCCCATAACACCCCCGTACAGTCCATAACACCCCTGTTGATCCCATAACACCCCGGTACAGCCCATAACACCCCTGTACAGTCCATAACACCCCTGTACAGTCCATAACACCCCCGTACAGCCCATAACACCCCCGTACAGTCCATAACACCCCTGTACAGTCCATAACACCCCTGTACAGTCCATAACACCCCTGTACAGTCCATAACACCCCTGTACAGTCCATAACACCCCTGTACAGTCCATAACACCCCTGTAGTGGAGCCCCCCCCCCCTGTACAGTCCATAACACCCCTGTACAGTCCATAACACCCCTGTACAGCCCCCCCCCCCCTGTACAGCCCATAACACCCCTGTAGTGTAGCCCCCCCCCCCTGTACAGTACAGTCCATAACACCCCTGTACAGTCCATAACACCCCTGTACAGTCCATAACACCCCTGTACAGTCCATAACACCACCGTACAGCCCATAACACCCCCGTACAGTCCATAACACCCCTGTACAGTCCATAACACCCCTGTACAGTCCATAACACCCCTGTACAGTCCATAACACCACTGTACAGGCCATAACACCCCTGTACAGTCCATAACACCACTGTACAGGCCATAACACCCCTGTACAGTCCATAACACCCCTGTAGTGGAGCCCCCCCCCCTGTACAGTCCATAACACCCCTGTACAGTCCATAACACCCCTGTAGTGGAGCCCCCCCCCCCTGTACAGCCCATAACACCCCTGTAGTGGAGCCCCCCCCACCATAACACCCTTGTAGTGGAGCCCCCCCCCTCGGCTTCATCCATAATTAAGAGAAGAGGAGTTATGGAAGTAAATAAGTAATATTCTGTCACACTCAAGATGGAGAGCGCCCAGGCAGCCTGACATTTACTGGGCCCGTCTTCTCTAATGAATACTGTAGTCCTCTAGGGCTGCTGACTGGGGGAGAGTGTGCATGTGTGTGTGTCTGTGTGTCTGTGTGTGTGAGAGAGAGAGTGAAAGAGAACTTGGATGAAGAGCAAGCGTGTTGAGAATCAAATTGGGCCCTTGGGGTCCGTAACAGAGAGACTCTAAAACAGTCAGCTTGACTCTGAATCAGTCAGCTTGAATCTGAATCAGTCAGCTTGAATCGGAATCATGTGCTGTGTGACCACTGATATTTAAGACATCTCAATCTGACTCCTGAGATAAATAGACAGTGAATCAATGATTGTGTCTGAAGAGAATCAACATCAGTCAGTCTGGTCAGAGACAGGCTGAATCAATGGGAGGAGAGAGGGAGAGGTGGATGGTGAGAGAGAGTTGTGTGGGTGATAAGTTCATTAAAGACATGCTCCAGAACTTATGTTTGATACCATTATATTCACTCCATTCTAGACATTTCTATGAGCCGTCCTCCCCTCAGCAGCCTCCTCTGGATCATTGATTCTGTGTACAGCTAGCAGGTCTGAATGGGGAGGCTGCAGGACTTTCATCCATCACTCTGAGCTCCGTTGTAATGGCTTGGCTAGAGCTGAGGGGGTTAATCAGAGAATAATCCATCATTCTGTTAGCAACTGTCAGGTCTGTCTGGGAATAAGGGACATGGAGTTGTCTGTGTGTGTGTGTGTGTCTATCCATGCATGTGGATGGCTTCTCATCTGAACTATATATATTTTTTAAATCAATATTATTTTGGCAACTTTTGCTTCACTACATTCCTAAAGAAAATAATGTAATTTTTACTCCATACATTTTCCCTGACACCCCAAAGTACTTGTTGACAGGAAAATGGTTCCATTCACACACTTATCAAGAGAACATCCCTGGTCGTCCCTACTGCCTCTGATCTGGTGGACTCACTAAACAGAGAACATCCCTGGTCGTCCCTACTGCCTCTGATCTGGAGGACTCACTAAACAGAGAACATCCCTGGTCGTCCCTACTGCCTCTGATCTGGTGGACTCACTAAACAGAGAACATCCCTGGTCATCTCTACAGTCTCTGATCTGGAGGACTCACTAAACAGAGAACATCCCTGGTCATCTCTACTGCCTCTGATCTGGTAGACTCACTAAACAGAGAACATCCCTGGTCATCTCTACGGTCTCTGATCTGGAGGACTCACTAAACAGAGAACATCCCTGGTCATCCCTAATGCCTCTGATCTGGTGGACTCACTAAACAGAGAACATCCCTGGTCATCCCTACTGCCTCTGATCTGGAGGACTCACTAAACAGAGAACATCCCTGGTCATCCCTACTGCCTCTGATCTGGAGGACTCACTAAACAGAGAACATCCCTGGTCATCTCTACGATCTCTGATCTGGAGGACTCACTAAACAGAGAACATCCCTGGTCATCTCTACGGTCTCTGATCTGGAGGACTCACTAAACAGAGAACATCCCTGGTCATCTCTACGATCTCTGATCTGGAGGACTCACTAAACAGAGAACATCCCTGGTCATCTCTACTGCATCTGATCTGGAGGACTCACTAAACAGAGAACATCCCTGGTCATCTCTACTGCCTCTGATCTGGAGGACTCACTAAACAGAGAACATCCCTGGTCATCCCTACGGTCTCTGATCTGGAGGACTCACTAAACAGAGAACATCCCTAGTGATCTCTAATGCCTCTGATCAGGAAAACTCACTAAACAGAGAACATCCCTGGTCATCCCTACTGCCTCTGATCTGGCGGACTCACTAAACACAAAAGCTTCATTTGTAAATTATGTCTGAGTGTTGGAGTGTTCCCATGGCTGTCTGTAAATTATGTCTGAGTGTTGGAGCCCCTGGCTGTCTGTAAATTATGTCTGAGTGTTGGAGTGTTCCCATGGCTGTCTGTAAATTATGTCTGAGTGTTGGAGCCCCTGGCTGTCTGTAAATTATGTCTGAGTGTTGGAGCCCCTGACTGTCTGTAAATTATGTCTGAGTGTTGGAGCCCCTGGCTATCTGTAAATTATGTCTGAGTGTTGGAGCCCCTGGCTATCTGTAAATTATGTCTGAGTGTTGGAGCCCCTGGCTATCTGTAAATTATGTCTGAGTGTTGGAGCCCCTGGCTATCTGTAAATTCTGTCTGAGTGTTGGAGCCCCTGGCTGTCTGTAAATTATGTCTGAGTGTTGTAGTGTTCCCCTGGCTATCTGTAAATTATATCTGAGTGTTGTAGTGTTCCCCTGGCTGTCTGTAAATTATATCTGAGTGTTGTAGTGTTCCCATGGGTGTCTCTAAATTATATCTGAGTGTTGTAGTGTTCCCATGGGTGTCTGTAAATTATGTCTGAGTGTTGGAGTGTTCCCATGGGTGTCTGTAAATTATATCTGAGTGTTGTAGTGTTCCCATGGGTGTCTGTAAATTATGTCTGAGTGTTGGAGTGTTCCCCTGGCTGTCTGTAAATTATGTCTGAGTGTTGGAGTGTTCCCCTGGCTGTCTGTAAATTATGTCTGAGTGTTGGAGTGTTCCCCTGGCTGTCTGTAAATTATGTCTGAGTGTTGGAGTGTTCCCCTGGCTGTCTGTAAATTATGTCTGAGTGTTGGAGTGTTCCCCTGGCTGTCTGTAAATTATGTCTGAGTGTTGGAGTGTTCCCCTGGCTGTCTGTAAATTATGTCTGAGTGTTGGAGTGTTCCCCTGGCTGTCTGTAAATTATATCTGAGTGTTGGAGTGTTCCCCTGGCTGTCTGTAAATTATATCTGAGTGTTGGAGTGTTCCCCTGGCTGTCTGTAAATTATATCTGAGTGTTGGAGTGTTCCCCTGGCTGTCTGTAAATTATGTCTGAGTGTTGGAGTGTTCCCCTGGCTGTCTGTAAATTATATCTGAGTGTTGGAGTGTTCCCCTGGCTGTCTGTAAATTATATCTGAGTGTTGGAGTGTTCCCCTGGCTGTCTGTAAATTATGTCTGAGTGTTGGAGTGTTCCCCTGGCTGTCTGTAAATTATGTCTGAGTGTTGGAGTGTTCCCCTGGCTGTCTGTAAATTATGTCTGAGTGTTGGAGTGTTCCCCTGGCTATCCATCCGGCAATAAAAAAAATTTTTTTTAATTGTGCAGTCTGATTTGCTTAATTCAAGTATTCCCAAACTGGGGTACGCGCAATGCGTCGGGGGGTACGCCAAATGAAAATGGGATTCACATAAAAAACAAACATAATTAATTGTTTTCCTTCACATTTTCAAACAGTCCATTTGTATTTTCCAACAGAGTGAGTTTCTCTCTCTCGCCTGAGTTGCCTCGTTTCACTGCCATCAATACAATGAAACCATCTGGTGTTCAGTGAAATAACAACACAATGTCAAATACAGGTAGCCTAGTCAACTAATTAACATCCAATCACATTAACCGTTACTCTCTTGTGGGAATTCCACTTTATTTGTCCTTTATTTAACCAGGCAAGTCAGTTAAGAACAAATTCTTATTTTCAATGACGGTCTAGGAAAAGTGGGTTAACTGCCTTTTTCGGGGATTTGAACTTGCAACCTTTCAGTTATTAGTCCAATGCTCTAACCACTTGGCTACCATGCCACCCCACTAACAGTCTGTATGTAGCCAAACGTAGCTGCTGCTCATGTTGGTATCTGCACTGATGGCACAAAAGCCATGACAGGGAGACATAGTGGAGTGGTAACGCGCGTGCAAGCATGGTACACTGAAGCATCCACCGAGAGGCTCTTGGGTACACTGCAGCATCCACCGAGAGGCTCTTGGGTACACTGCAGCATCCACCGAGAGGCTCTTGCTGCCAAGGGAATGCCTGACAGCTTGAAATACGTTTTGAACAAAACAGTGAAAATGGTTAACTAAGTAAAAGCAAGGCCCCTGAACTCTCGTGTATTTTCTGCACTATACAGTGATATGGGCAGCGACCATGCAACGCTTTTACAACATACAGAAGTGTGCTGGTTATCAAAGGGCAAAGTATTGACACTTTTTTTTAAATTGCGAGACGAGTTTAAAGTGTTCTTTATTGACCATAATTTCCACTTGTCTGACCGCTTGCATGAAGACGAGTTTCTCACACAACTGGCCTGTCTGGGTGATGTTTTTTTCTCGCCTGAATGATCTGAATCTAGGATTACAGGGACAGTCCACAACTAAACTCAGAAAAAAAAGGAATGTCCCTTTTTCAGGACCCTGTCTTTCAAAGATAATTCGTAAAAATCCAAATAACTTCTCAGATCTTCATGGTAAAGGGTTTAAACACTGCTTCCAATGCAACCATAAACAATTAATGAACATGCACCTGTGGAACGGTCGTTAAGACACTAACAGCTTACAGACGGTAGGCAATTAAGGTCACAGTTATGAAAACCTAGGACACTAAAGAGGCCTTTCTACTGACTCTAAAAAATACCAAAAGAAAGATGCCCTATGTCCCTGCTCATCTGCGTGAACGTGCCTTAGGCATGCTGCAAGGAGGCATGAGGACTGCAGATGTGGCCAGGGTAATAAATTGCAATGTCTGTACTGTGAGACGCCTAAGACAGCGCTACAGGGAGACAGGACGGACAGCTGATCGTCCTGGCAGTGGCAGACCACGTGTAACAACACCTGCACAGGATCGGTACAATCAAACATCACACCTGTGGGACAGGCACAGGATGGCAACAACAACTGCCCGAGTTACAGCACGAACGCACAATTCCTCCATCAGCGCTCAGATTGTCCGCAATAGGCTGAGAGAGGCTGTACTTAGGGCTTGTAGGCCTGTTGTAAGGCAGGTCCTCACCAGACATCACCGGCAACAACCTTGCTTATGGGCACAAACCCACCGTCGCTGGACCAGACAGGACTGGCAAAAAGTGCTCTTCACTGACGAGTCATGGTTTTGTCTCACCAGGGGTGATGGTCGGATTTGCGTTTATCATCGAAGCAATGAGCGTTAAAACGAGGCCTGTATTCTGGAGCGGGATCGATTTGGAGGTGGAGGGTCCGTCATGGTCTGGGGCGGTGTGTCACAGCATCATCGGACTGAGCTTGTTGTCATTGCAGGCAATCTCAATGCTGTGCCTTACAGGGAAGACATCCTCCTCCCTCATGTGGTACCCTTCCTGCAGGCTCATCCTGACATGACCCTCCAGCATGACAGTGCCACCAGCCATACTGCTCTTTCTGTGTGTGATTTCCTGCAAGACAGGAATGTCAGTGTTCTGTCATGGCCAGCGAAGAGCCCGGATCTCAATCCCATTGAGCACGTCTGGGATCTGTTAGATCGGAGGGTGAGGGCTAGGGCCATTTCCCCACAGAAATGTCCTGGAACATGTAGGTGCCTTGGTGGAAGAGTAGGGTAACATCTCACAGCAAGAACTGGTAAATCTGGTGCAGTCCATGAGGAGGAGATGCACTGCAGTACTTAATGCAGCTGCTGGCCACACCAGCTACTGACTGTTACTTTTGATTTTGTTCAGGGACACATTATTCCATTTGTTTGCCACACGTCTGTGGTACGTGCTCAGTTTATGTTCATACAACTACTTACACATGTTAAGTTTGCTGAAAATAAACGTAGTTGACAGTAAGAGGACGTTTCTTTTTTTGCTGAGTTTATATTCAATGCGCAGGACAAAATTGAGGCTATGATTAAGAAGTTGGAGCTCTTCTCTGTCTGCATTAACAAGGACAACACACAGGTCTTTCCATCATTGTATGATTTTATGTGTGAAAATGAATTCAAGCTTACAGACAATGTCAAATGTGATATAGCGAAGCACCTGAGTGAGCTGGGTGTGTAATTACGCAGGTATTTTCCCGAAACGGATGACAGAATCAACTGGATTTCGAAAGAGAGGGATGGAGGGGGGAGGGGGGAGAAAGAGAGGGATGGAGGGGGGCGAAAGAGAGGGATGGAGGAGGGAGGGGGGAGAAAGAGGGATGGAGGAGAGAGGGGGGAGAAAGAGGGATGGAGGGGGGAGGGGGGAGAAAGAGAGGGATGGAGGGGGAGGGGGGAGAAAGAGAGGGATGGAGGGGGGAGAAAGAGAGGGATGGAGGGGGGAGGGGGGAGAAAGAGAGGGATGGAGGGGGGAGGGGGGAGAAAGAGAGGGATGGAGGGGGAGGGGGGAGAAAGAGAGGGATGGAGGGGGGAGGGGGGAGAAAGAGAGGGATGGAGGGGGAGGGGGGAGAAAGAGAGGGATGGAGGGGGGAGGGGGGAGGGGGGAGAAAGAGAGGGATGGAGGAGAGAGGCAGAGAGATAGGGAGACAAAGCAAAAGGGAGAGGAGAGAGAGAAAGCGAAAGGGAGAGGAGAGAGACAGGGAGACAAAGCAAAAGGGAGAGGAGAGAGACAGGGAGACAAAGCAAAAGGGAGAGGAGAGAGACAAAGCAAAAGGGAGAGGAGAGAGACAGAGGGAGGAATTTGATTTGCTATATATTGATACTGTGCTCAAACCCCCCCAAAAAACGAGTTTAACACAATGACACAAAAACATGGAAACTTGGGAGCCGTGCCATGTCCCCAAAGAGAGGCTCCTTTGGGACAGCAGACAGACAGGACTGCTGAGGGACAAGACAGAGCCTGCCTCCTGGCATCTTACTGAACTAGATCATTATAAAGGATGTTCCCAAACTGGGCCATGACAGGGGACATGAGGGGTCCTCATTGTTGTTGCATTTGATATGAGATGGAAAATGACTTCACACCACTGGTTACCATTATAATGATACAATATTATCCTGTGCCGTTACATCTCTTGGAAGATCTTACTTCCTTGTTAGTGAGATAAATGACTGATGAAAATGCACTTCTTTGCTTCCATTAACACAGGACCAATCAAGTCGCAAGGCTATCAGTGATGCACCACCAAATCAAGGGCTGAGGACAGCTCTGCTGAGGAACAATCAGTTCCTGGGCTGTTTGTCCATTTCCCTAACATCTCGCTACAGGTGACCCGTTGTGTCATCTCCATCCCGCTACAGGTGACCCGTTGTTTCGTCTCCATCCCACTACAGGTGACCCGTTGTGTCGTCTCCATCCCGCTACAGGTGACCCGTTGTTTCGTCTCCATCTCGCTACAGGTGACCCGTTGTGTCGTCTCCATCTCGCTACAGGTGACCCGTTGTGCCGTCTCCATCTCGCTACAGGTGACCCGTTGTGCCGTCTCCATCTCGCTACAGGTGACCCGTTGTTTCGTCTCCATCCCGCTACAGGTGACCCGTTGTGCCGTCTCCATCCCACTACAGGTGACCCGTTGTGCCGTCTCCATCCCACTACAGGTGACCCGTTGTGTCGTCTCCATCCCACTACAGGTGACCCGTTGTGCCGTCTCCATCCCGCTACAGGTGACCCGTTGTGTCGTCTCCATCTCGCTACAGGTGACCCGTTGTGTCGTCTCCATCTCGCTACAGGTCACCCGTTGTGCCGTCTCCATCTCGCTACAGGTGACCCGTTGTGTCATCTCCATCCCGCTACAGGTGACCCGTTGTTTCGTCTCCATCCCACTACAGGTGACTCGTTGTGTCATCTCCATCCCGCTACAGGTGACCCATTGTTTCGTCTCCATCTCGCTACAGGTGACCCATTGTGTCGTCTCCATCTCGCTACAGGTGACCCGTTGTGCCGTCTCCATCTCGCTACAGGTGACCCGTTGTGCCGTCTCCATCTCGCTACAGGTGACCCATTGTTTTGTCTCCATCTCGCTACAGGTGACCCGTTGTGTCGTCTCCGTGTCGCTACAGGTGACCCGTTGTGCCGTCTCCATCCCACTACAGGTGACCCGTTGTGTCGTCTCCGTGTCGCTACAGGTGACCCGTTGTGTCGTCTCCATCTCGCTACAGGTGACCCGTTGTGCCGTCTCCATCTCGCTACAGGTGACCCGTTGTGCCGTCTCCATCTCGCTACAGGTGACCCGTTGTGCCGTCTCCATCTCGCTACAGGTGACCCGTTGTTTCGTCTCCATCCCGCTACAGGTGACCCGTTGTGCCGTCTCCATCCCACTACAGGTGACCCGTTGTGCCGTCTCCATCCCACTACAGGTGACCCGTTGTGTCGTCTCCATCCCACTACAGGTGACCCGTTGTGCCGTCTCCATCCCGCTACAGGTGACCCGTTGTGTCGTCTCCATCTCGCTACAGGTGACCCGTTGTGTCGTCTCCATCTCGCTACAGGTCACCCGTTGTGCCGTCTCCATCTCGCTACAGGTGACCCGTTGTGTCATCTCCATCCCGCTACAGGTGACCCGTTGTTTCGTCTCCATCCCACTACAGGTGACTCGTTGTGTCATCTCCATCCCGCTACAGGTGACCCGTTGTTTCGTCTCCATCTCGCTACAGGTGACCCATTGTGTCGTCTCCATCTCGCTACAGGTGACCCGTTGTGCCGTCTCCATCTCGCTACAGGTGACCCGTTGTGCCGTCTCCATCTCGCTACAGGTGACCCATTGTTTTGTCTCCATCTCGCTACAGGTGACCCGTTGTGTCGTCTCCGTGTCGCTACAGGTGACCCGTTGTGCCGTCTCCATCCCACTACAGGTGACCCGTTGTGTCGTCTCCGTGTCGCTACAGGTGACCCGTTGTGTCGTCTCCATCTCGCTACAGGTGACCCGTTGTGCCGTCTCCATCCCACTACAGGTGACCCCTTGTGTCGTCTCCATCCCACTACAGGTGACCCATTGTGTCGTCTCCATCTCGCTACAGGTGACCCGTTGTGCCGTCTCCATCTCGCTACAGGTGACCCGTTGTGCCGTCTCCATCCCACTACAGGTGACCCGTTGTGCCGTCTCCATCTCGCTACAGGTGACCCGTTGTTTCGTCTCCATCTCGCTACAGGTGACCCATTGTTTTGTCTCCATCTCGCTACAGGTGACCCGTTGTGTCGTCTCCGTGTCGCTACAGGTGACCCGTTGTGCCGTCTCCATCCCACTACAGGTGACCCGTTGTGTCGTCTCCGTGTCGCTACAGGTGACCCGTTGTGTCGTCTCCATCTCGCTACAGGTGACCCGTTGTGCCGTCTCCATCCCACTACAGGTGACCAGTTGTGTCGTCTCCATCCCACTACAGGTGACCCATTGTGTCGTCTCCATCCCACTACAGGTGACCCGTTGTGTCGTCTCCATCCCACTACAGGTGACCCGTTGTGTCGTCTCCATCTCGCTACAGGTGACCCGTTGTGTCGTCTCCATCCCACTACAGGTGACCCATTGTGTCGTCTCCGTGTCGCTACAGGTGACCCGTTGTGTCGTCTCCGTGTCGCTACAGGTGACCCGTTGTGCTGATTTCACATTCTATTTCTCAGTTCTCTCATCTATCTATCCCCAGATGAAATGATGGCACGGACAGCTGTACCCGGTGTGGAGGAGAGGAAGAGAGGTAAGGAGCTCAAAGCCAGTTGAGGGTAAAGACTGGCGATGAGGTCATAAAACGTAGCCAGAGAGTGTAGTTAGAACCGACACGAGCCTGTCAAGAATATCCTCTAATCCAGCACCATGACGACAAGCAGGGAAACCAGTTCTCAACTGATCACGTACAGCGCATTCAGAAAGTATTCATAACCCCTGACTTATTCCACATGTTGTTGTTGTTACCGCCTCAATTCAAAATGGATTAAACAGATTTCTCACCCATCTACACACAATACTCCATAATGACAAAGTGAAAAGATGTTTTTTCACATTTACATAACTATTCCCACCCCTTTGTTGTGACGCTCCAAATTGAGCTCAGGTTATCCTTTGATCATCCTCACTACAACTTGAATGCAGTCCACCTGTGGCCAATTCAATTGTTTGGATAAACATGCCTGTCCACACGGAGTGTGTCAAGAACTGCAACGCTGCTGGGTTTTTCACACTCAACAGTTTCCCATGTGTATCAAAAATGGTCCACTACCCAAAGGACATCCAGCCAACTTGACACAACTGTGGGAAGCATTGGAGTTAACATGGGCCAGCATTCCTGTAGAACGCTTTCCAAACCTTGTAGAGGGCATGCGCCGACGAATTGAGGGACTTCCGAGGGCAGAAGGGGTGCTACTGCATATTTGGAAGGAGTTGCTAATGTTTTGTACACTCAGTGTATGTCTGGGGTAGGGTATAAAACCATTTCTAAAGTGTTGAAAGTTTCTAACAGAACAGTGGTCTCCATCTTTGAGAAATAAAACTAAATATATGGAACTACCCAGCCTAGAGAGGAAGGACCTTGGTCAGGGAGGTGACCAAAAAAAAAAAAAAAAAGAAAGACCACTCTGACAGAACTACAAAGTTCCTTGGCTGAGATGAGAGAATCTGCCAGAAGGACAACAGTCTCTACAGCATGTCACCAATCTGGGCTTTATGGTAGAGTGACCAGACGGAAGCCACTCCTGAGAAAAAGGACCATGACAGCATGCTTAGACAGAGCATAAGGCAAACGCTTCTGTCGTCTTATGGGACAAAAAAAATCTTTGGCCTGTATGCAAAGCGCTATGTCTGGAGCAGGCACAGCTCATCACCCATCTAAAACAATCCCTACAGTGAAGCATGGTGGTGGCAGCATCATGCTATGGGGATGATTTTCAGCAGCAGGGCCTGGGAGACTGGTAAGGATAGAGGGAACAATGAATGGAACCAAATACAGGCAAATCCTTGAGAACCTGCTTCAGAGTGCAAATGACTATAGACTGGGGTGAAGATTTACATTCCTACAGGACAATGACCCCAAGCATACAGCCAAAGCAACACTGGAATAGCTTCAGAACAAGAATGTGAAAGTCCTTGAGTGGCCCAGCCAAAGCCCAGACTTGAATCCAATTGAACATCTTTGGAAAGACTTGAAGATTGCTGTTCAATGCCACTCCTCATCTAACTTAACAGAGCTTAGGAAAATCTGCATGAAAGAATGGGAAAAAAATGAAAACTCCAAAACTGCTACAGACATACCCAAGACTCAAAGCTGTAATCGTCATCAAAGGTGCCAGACTCAGGTGTGAATACTTTTGTATTTCAATAAATTTGTAACAATTAAAAAATATATATATGTTTTCACTGTCATTATGGGGTATTTGTGTGTAGATGGATGAAGAAAAAAAATATATTGAATCCATTTTGAATACTTTCTGAAGGCACTGCCGGTAAATGTGCACAGAAAACCACATCTTGTTTGTGCGTTGGTCTTTTTTTACCTGGAGGCCCATGCAGCTTGGCTTTCTTCACTGAAAGAAAGAGAGAGAGAGAGAGAGAGAGGTTAGTCCTGTTATCAACAGGGACATCAAATTTAAAAAACACAGTGACAGTGGTTTGTAGAGTGCAGAGAGAAAGGGAGACAGAGCAGGCGAAACAGTAATGTGTGTGAGATTATTTATAGACTGCCACACACACACACTGGGGTGTTAAACAGGTGATTTGTCTGAAGCCGTTGCTCGGCGCAGCCACGGTTCACGTCAGGTTGGCAGACTGACACTAAGGAAAGGCCCAGTGTCCTAGTGGGAACACCGCCAGCCAGTCTTCATCCCTGGAGACAGATACATTTCCCAGCTCAACCGGAGTTCGGAGTTCACTACAGCAGTATCACCGTCCTCTTCTGGGACCAGAGAGTAATGCCACAACGTAATGTACATTCTATGCCTGTGTGATATGTGCTCGTCCCACCACTAACTAAGTCGCTCTGGACAAAAGCGTCCACTGAAATGACTCATATGTAGAACTGAAGAGGGACAGAGTCGGCAGATGTTGTATGTGTCGAGCGTCTTAAGTGCTGATCTAGGATCCTCTCTGTCCCAAAATCATTGTGTTCATGCGTGGCTCACTTGGTAGAGCGCGGCACTTGTAACGGCAGTGTTGTGGGTTCGATTCCCATGGCGGACCAGTATGAATGGAAAAAAATGTATGTGCTCACTACTGCAAGTTGCTCTGGATAAGAGAGTCCACTAAATGACTAAAATGTAAATATCAAATTGTGTGTGTGTGTGTGTCAGGAGTTTTCTGGTGGGATAATCCCTAGCCTAATGCTTTAAGCAGGGTTAGCCAAGGTCTCTCCTATGTGTTTAGAGGATCAGAATAGAACACAGGGAACCCTCATAGATGCAGTAAGGTGGTCAACAGACCAGGTAAACCTCCCTTGACCTGAAGAAACACTACAGAACTCTGAAAGACTTGCAGGGAATGACAAATCCATTAATTCTTTATTGAACGATGATGTGAAAGTCATCTGACTTCGGGCCATATGGTTTTAGTCACACAGGGATGACTTTGGACAGAGAGGATCCTAGATGACTTCGTTAGAGACCATCTGCAGTAGCAATGACTTTGGCACCTGTGTGTGTGCGCGTGTGTGTGTGTGTGTGTTTTGGCTTTACTATCCTTGTGAGACCAGGATAGTAAAACAAGGAAAATTCAGACAAGTGGGGACAGAAAATGACTATTAATGGCTTAGGTTTACAATTATGGTTAGGGTTAGAATTAGGGTTAAGGTTAGGGGTCAGGGAAAATGGGATTTTGAATTGGAATCAATTGTTTGGTCCTCACAAGTATAGTAAAACAAACGTGTGTGTGTGAGGGAGAGAGCGAGTATGTGTGTGTGTGTGTGTGTGTGGGGAGGTCTGCATGGGCGCAGGATCCTTTGAAGCACAGGGAGTTAATGAACTGTCATCTGAATCAAAGACAGCTTTTAGCAGCCCTCTGAAGCCCGCTCATACACATAGTAATAGAATCTGCTCAGCGTATCTATCACCCACTTCATTCAGCACGACTGGACTGATCTGGACCAGAACAAAGGGGTGTACACACACACTCACTGTAAGGGATCCACAAGGAGAGACATGGTGAAGCCTAAAACAGTAGTAGCAGCCTTCAGAGAGTGCTTTTTATACAGACAGACATATACTGAAATCCACCTCAGGTCTAGTCTGATGAACAGTTATACTGAAATACACCTCAGATCTAGTCTGATGAACAGTTATACTGAAATACACCTCAGGTCTAGTCTGATGAACAGTTATACTGAAATACACCTCAGGTCTAGTCTGATGAACAGTTATACTGAAATACACCTCAGGTCTAGTCTGATGAACAGTTACACAGGTAGACACCTCAGGTCTAGTCTGATGAACAGTTATACTGAAATACACCTCAGGTCTAGTCTGATGAACAGTTATACTGAAATACACCTCAGGTCGAGTCTGTTGAGCAGTTATACTGAAATACACCTCAGGTCGAGTCTGTTGAGCAGTTATACTGAAATACACCTCAGGTCGAGTCTGTTGAGCAGTTATACTGAAATACACCTCAGGTCGAGTCTGTTGAACAGTTATACTGAAATACACCTCAGGTCTAGTCTGATGAACAGTTATACAGGTAGACACCTCAGGTCTAGTCTGTTGAGCAGTTATACTGAAATACACCTCAGGTCTAGTCTGATGAACAGTTATACTGAAATACACCTCAGGTCGAGTCTGTTGAGCAGTTATACTGAAATACACCTCAGGTCGAGTCTGTTGAACAGTTATACTGAAATACACCTCAGGTCGAGTCTGATGAACAGTTATACTGAAATACACCTCAGGTCGAGTCTGTTGAGCAGTTATACAGGTAGACACCTCAGGTCTAGTCTGTTGAACAGTTATACTGAAATACACCTCAGGTCGAGTCTGATGAACAGTTATACTGAAATACACTTCAGGTCGAGTCTGTTGAGCAGTTATACAGGTAGACACCTCAGGTCTAGTCTGATGAACAGTTATACTGAAATACACCTCAGGTCGAGTCTGATGAGCAGTTATACTGAAATACACCTCAGGTCGAGTCTGATGAACAGTTATACTGAAATACACCTCAGGTCGAGTCTGTTGAGCAGTTATACTGAAATACACCTCAGGTCGAGTCTGTTGAACAGTTATACTGAAATACACCTCAGGTCTAGTCTGATGAACAGTTATACAGGTAGACACCTCAGGTCTAGTCTGTTGAGCAGTTATACTGAAATACACCTCAGGTCTAGTCTGATGAACAGTTACACAGGTAGACACCTCAGGTCTAGTCTGATGAACAGTTATACTGAAATACACCTCAGGTCTAGTCTAATGAACAGTTATACTGAAATACACCTCAGGTCTAGTCTGATGAACAGTTATACTGAAATACACCTCAGGTCTAGTCTGATGAACAGTTACACAGGTAGACACCTCAGGTCTAGTCTGATGAACAGTTACACAGGTAGACACCTCAGGTCTAGTCTGATGAACAGTTACACAGGTAGACACCTCAGGTCTAGTCTGATGAACAGTTACACAGGTAGACACCTCAGGTCTAGTCTGATGAACAGTTACACAGGTAGACACCTCAGGTCTAGTCTGATGAACAGTTACACAGGTAGACACCTCAGGTCTAGTCTGATGAACAGTTACACAGGTAGACACCTCAGGTCTAGTCTGATGAACAGTTATACAGGTAGACACCTCAGGTCTAGTCTGATGAACAGTTACACAGGTAGACACCTCAGGTCTAGTCTGATGAACAGTTACACAGGTAGACACCTCAGGTCTAGTCTGATGAACAGTTACACAGGTAGACACCTCAGGTCTAGTCTGATGAACAGTTATACAGGTAGACACCTCAGGTCTAGTCTGATGAACAGTTATACAGGTAGACACCTCAGGTCTAGTCTGATGAACAGTTATACAGGTAGACACCTCAGGTCTAGTCTGTTGAACAGTTACACAGGTAGACACCTCAGGTCTAGTCTGATGAACAGTTATACAGGTAGACACCTCAGGTCTAGTCTGTTGAACAGTTACACAGGTAGACACCTCAGGTCTAGTCTGATGAACAGTTACACAGGTAGACACCTCAGGTCTAGTCTGATGAACAGTTATACAGGTAGACACCTCAGGTCTAGTCTGATGAACAGTTACACAGGTAGACACCTCAGGTCTAGTCTGATGAACAGTTACACAGGTAGACACCTCAGGTCTAGTCTGATGAACAGTTACACAGGTAGACACCTCAGGTCTAGTCTGATGAACAGTTACACAGGTAGACACCTCAGGTCTAGTCTGATGAACAGTTACACAGGTAGACACCTCAGGTCTAGTCTGATGAACAGTTACACAGGTAGACACCTCAGGTCTAGTCTGATGAACAGTTACACAGGTAGACACCTCAGGTCTGTATATAGCTGCTGTATCACGGAGTGACTGGACGTGAACGCCCAGGCGGCTGTATCATTACTGACCTGTTACAGCCACTTAATACTGGCAGCTGGGGTCCTTCCCTCATCTACACACCTCTGTTTTTAGAAAGGTGAACTATGGTCTGTGTGTGTGTGTGTGTGTGTGTGTGTGTGTGTGTGTGTGTGTGTGTGTGTGTGTGTGTGTGTGTGAGAGAGAGCGAGAGAGCCATAGACAAACATCCTCCTGTCATACTGTGTACTAGGATCATATGTTCATCTCTCCCTCTAGTCTGACACTCCCAGCCTCTCAGTCTACCAGTCAGATACAGATGCAGGATCTTAATTTGATCATCCTGTAACAGGATAACTTGTAGTGTACTTGAGGTTTAAAAAGGCTTCTGAAGCTAGTAATTTCCACAATAAATGTATCACCCCTACACAAATCTCCATTAATGATAATCTACATAATAATTCACATTTCCTGTTGTTTAAGGATTAATTTCCTGCTGTAGAAAACTGGCTCAAATTAAGATCCTATATTTGTAGGACTCTAATAGGTATCATAATCTCCATACTTACTCACTGTTCTACCCTATCATACTTAATGCCTGTTCTGCCCCACCCTATCATACTTAATGCCTGTTCTGCCCCACCACATCATACTTAATGCCTGTTCTGCCCCACCACATCATACTTAATGCCTGTTCTGCCCCACCACATCATACTTAATGCCTGTTCTGCCCCACCACATCATACTTAATGCCTGTTCTACCCCACCACATCATACTTAATGCCTGTTCTACCCCACCACATCATACTTAATGCCTGTTCTACCACATCATACTTAATGCCTGTTCTACCCCACCACATCATACTTAATGCCTGTTCTGCCCCACCACATCATACTTAATGCCTGTTCTACCCCACCACATCATACTTAATGCCTGTTCTACCACATCATACTTAATGCCTGTTCTGCCCCACCCTATCATACTTAATGCCTGTTCTGCCCCACCCTATCATACGTAATGCCTGTTCTGCCCCACCCTATCATACTTAATGCCTGTTCTGCCCCACCCTATCATACTTAATGCCTGTTCTGCCCCACCCTATCATACTTAATGCCTGTTCTGCCCCACCCTATCATACTTAATGCCTGTTATGCCCCACCCTATCATACTTAATGCCTGTTCTGCCCCACCCTATCATACTTAATGCCTGTTCTGCCCCACCCTATCATACTTAATGCCTGTTCTGCCCCACCACATCATACTTAAAGCCTGTTCTGCCACATCATACTTACTGCCTGTTCTGCCCCACCACATCATACTTACTGCCTGTTCTGCCCCACCACATCATACTTGAAGCCTGTTCTGCCCCACCACACTTAATGCCTGTTCTACCCCTCCACACTTAATGCCTGTTCTACCGAATCATAATTCATGTCTGTTCTGCTCCACCACATCATACTTAATGCCTATTCTGCCCCACCACATCATACTTAATGCCTATTCTGCCCCACCACATCATACTTAATGCCTATTCTGCCCCACCACATCATACTTGATGCCTATTCTGCCCCACCACATCATACTTAATGCCTATTCTGCCCCACCACATCATACTTGATGCCTATTCTGCCCCACCACATCATACTTAATGCCTATTCTGCCCCACCACATCATACTTAATGCCTATTCTGCCCCACCACATCATACTTGATTCCTATTCTGCCCCACCACATCATACTTGATACCTATTCTGCCCCACCACATCATACTTGATGCCTATTCTGCCCCACCACATCATACTTGATGCCCATTCTGCCCCACCACATCATACTTGATTCCTATTCTGCCCCACCACATCATACTTGATGCCTATTCTGCCCCACCACATCATACTTAATGCCTGTTCTGCCCCACCACATCATACTTAATGCCTATTCTGCCCCACCACATCATACTTAATGCCTATTCTGCCCCACCACATCATACTTGATGCCTATTCTGCCCCACCACATCCTACTTGATGCCTATTCTGCCCCACCACATCATACTTGATGCCTATTCTGCCCACCACATCATACTTGATGCCTATTCTGCCCCACCACATCATACTTGATGCCTATTCTGCCCCACCACATCATACTTGATGCCTATTCTGCCCCACCACATCATACTTGATGCCTATTCTGCCCCACCACATCATACTTTATTAGGAAGGTTATATCCTTCCTGTTTGGCCCTGTCCGGGGGTGTCCTCGGATGGGGCCACAGTGTCTCCTGACCCCTCCTGTTATATCCTTCCTGTTTGGCCCTGTCCGGGGGTGTCCTCGGATGGGGCCACAGTGTCTCCTGACCCCTCCTGTCTCAGCCTCCAGTATTTATGCTGCAGTAGTTTATGTGTCGGGGGGCTAGGGTCAGTTTGTTATATCTGGAGTACCTCTCCTGTCCTATTCGGTGTCCTGTGTGAATCTAAGTGTGCGTTCTCTAATTCTCTCCTTCTCTCTTTCTTTCTCTCTCTCGGAGGACCTGAGCCCTAGGACCATGCCCCAGGACTACCTGACATGATGACTCCTTGCTGTCCCCAGTCCACCTGGCCATGCTGCTGTTCCAGTTTCAACTGACCTGAGCCCTAGGACCATGCCCCAGGACTACCTGACATGATGACTCCTTGCTGTCCCCAGTCCACCTGACCGTGCTGCTGCTCCAGTTTCAACTGTTCTGCCTTATTATTATTGGACCATGCTGGTCATTTATGAACATTTGAACATCTTGGCCATGTTCTGTTATAATCTCCACCCGGCACAGCCAGAAGAGGACTGGCCACCCCTCATAGCCTGGTTCCTCTCTAGGTTTCTTCCTAGGTTTCTGCCTTTCTAGGGAGTTTTTCCTAGCCACCGTGCTTCTACACCTGCATTGCTTGCTGTTTGGGGTTTTAGGCTGGGTTTCTGTACAGCACTTTGAGATATCAGCTGATGTACGAAGGGCTATAAAAATACATTTGATTTGATTTGATACTTAATGCCTGTTCTGCCCCACCACATCATACTTAATGCCTATTCTGCCACACCAAATCATACTTAATTCCTGTTCTGCCACATCATACTTAATGCCTGTTCTGCCACATCATACGTAATGCCTGTTCTGCCCCATCATACTTAATGCCTGTTCTGCCCCACCACATCCTACTTAATGCCTGTTCTGCCCCACCACATCATACTTAATGCCTGTTCTGTCCCACCACATCATACTTAATGCCTGTTCTGCCCCACCACATCATACTTAATGCCTATTCTGCCACACCAAATCATACTTAATTCCTGTTCTGCCACATCATACTTAATGCCTGTTCTGCCACATCCTACTTAATGCCTGTTCTGCCACATCCTACTTAATGCCTGTTCTGCCCCACCACATCATACTTAAAGCCTTTGTGAAGATGCTGGAGGAAAGTACAAAAGTATCTATATCCACAGTAAAACAAGTCCTATATTGATATAACCTGGAAGGCCACTCAGCAAGGAAGAAGCCACTGCACCAAAACCGCCATGAAAAAGCCAGACTTACGGTTTACAACTGCACATGGGGACAAAGACCATACTTTCTGGTCTGATGAAACAACAATAGAACTGTTTGGCCATAATGACCATCGTTATGTTTGGAGGAAAAAGGGGGCGGCTTGCATGCCGAAGAACACCATCCCAACTGTGAAGCACGGGGGTGGAGGCATCATGTTGTGGGGGTGCTTTGCTGCAAGAAGGACTGGTGCACCTCACAAAATAGATGGCATCATGAGGACGGAAAAATCTGTGGATATATTGAATTAACCTCTCAAGACATCAGTCGGTAAGTTAAATCTTGGTCGCAAATGGGTCTTCCAAATGGACAATGACCCCAAGCATACTTCCAAAGTTGTTGCAAAATGGCTTAAGGACAACAAAGTCAAGGTATTGGAGTGGCCTTCACGAAGCCCAGACCCGTATGTAAACTTCTGACCCACTGGGAATGTGATGAAAGAAATAAAAGCTGAAATGAATCATTCTCTCAACTATTATTCTGACATTTCACATTCTTACAATAGAGTGGTGATCCTAACTGACCTAAGACAGGGGAATTTTTTACTAGGATTAAATGTCAGGAATTGTGAAAGACTGAGTTTAAATGTATTTGGCTAAGGTGTATGTAAACATCCGACTACAACTGTACTTAATGACTGCATCGTTAGACAGACTGAACTCCAAGCTGTGTCACTGGTAACCCGTGGCAACAGCCCAATTAAGACAGGCTCCAGAGGGACAGAGACGCAGTCAGACCTTCTGAGGGAGGAACCTCAGAGGGAGCCGGGGGGAGAGGGGGGGGGATATAGACAGTGACACAGAGTCACTCTTCTTACTCTCAAAGTCTACACTGATTCACTTCCCTTCATGGATTTGACAGAAAATAATATTAATAATAATATAACTGGTATAGGAAATGTGGTGGGAACGCCCTCTAGGTAGCATATTGCACCAACAGCAATTTAATAGTTTTACATTTATAGGGAGAAGTGAACATCGACACTTCAGGAGAAAGTAGAGATTATTGGGACACAGGAGAGAGGCCGACCGGTGCCATCATAATGCCGTTTGGGCTGCTGGACAATGGCTGCTCTAAAAAATGACAGACTTTTGAGAGGATATAATGATGTAACATTTAATCCCACATACGACCACTGTGTGTGTACGTAGCAATACTCTGCTCTGTGACAACTTACTGTGGGTCAAATCCATCTGCGTGTGTAGCAAGGCAAACTCCACGACCCATCATTCCCTCTCTATCAAAACACTGTGTATTCCAAATCCAATCCTTGGCCAGATTGGTCTCTATTTAAAGCCCTCCAACAGACAAAGGGAAGAGAGCGCGAGGACAACAGGGGGCGGAGAGAGAGAGACAGAGGATGGAGAGAGAGAGAGGACAACAGGGGGCGGAGAGAGAGAGAGAGGACAACAGGGGGCGGAGAGAGAGAGGACAACAGGGGGCGGAGAGAGAGAGGACAACAGGGGGCGGAGAGAGAGAGGACAACAGGGGGCGGAGAGGAGGACAACAGGGGGCGGAGAGAGAGGACAACAGGGGACGGAGAGAGAGGACAACAGGGGGCAGAGAGAGAGAGGACAACAGGGGGCAGAGAGAGAGGACAACAGGGGGCAGAGAGAGAGGACAACAGGGGGCAGAGAGAGAGAGAGAGAGAGAGAGAGAGAGAGGACAACAGGGGGCAGAGAGAGAGAGAGAGAGAGAGAGAGAGAGAGAGACAACAGGGGGCAGAGAGAGAGAGAGAGAGAGAGAGAGAGAGAGGACAACAGGGGGCAGAGAGAGAGAGAGAGAGAGGACAACAGGGGGCAGAGAGAGAGAGAGAGAGAGGACAACAGGGGGCAGAGAGAGAGAGAGAAGAGGACAACAGGGGCAGTAGAGAGAAGAGAGAGAGAGGAACAACAGGGGGTCAGAGAGAGAGAGAGAGAGAGGACAACTAGGGGGCAGAGAGAGAGAGAGAGAGAGGACAACAGGGGGCAGAGAGAGAGAGAGAGAGAGGACAACAGGGGAGCGAGAGAGAGAGGAGAGAGAGAGGGACAACAGGGGGCGAGAAGAAGAGAGAGAGAGAGAGGACAACAGGGGGCAAGAGATGAGAGAGAGGACAAACAGGGGGGCGGAAGAGAGAGAGAGGACAACAGGGGGCGGAAAGAGAGGAGTATGCACAACAGGGGGCGGAAGAATAGAGAGAGGGACAAACAGGGGGCGGATAGAGAAGAGTAGTGACAACAGGGTGTCGGAAGAGAGATGAGGACAACAAGGGGGCGGAAGTAGAGAGAGAGGACAACAGGGGGGCGGAGAGAGAGAGAGGACAACAGGGGGCGGAAGAGAGAGAGAGGACAACAGGGGGCGGAAGAGAGAGAGAGGACAACAGGGAGCGGAGAGAGAGAGAGAGGACAACAGGGGGCGGAGAGAGAGAGGACAACAGGGGGCGGAGAGAGAGAGGACAACAGGGGGCGGAGAGAGAGAGAGGACAACAGGGGGCGGAGAGAGAGAGAGGACAACAGGGGGCAGAGAGAGAGAGAGAGGACAACAGGGGGCAGAGAGAGAGAGAGAGGACAACAGGGGGCGGAGAGAGAGAGAGAGAGGACAACAGGGGGCGGAGAGAGAGGACAACAGGGGGCAGAGAGAGAGGACAACAGGGGGCAGAGAGAGAGGACAAACAGGGGGCAGAGAGAGAGGGACAACAGGGGGGCAGAGAGAGAGAGAGGGACAACAGGGGCAGAGAGAGAGAGAGAGGACAACAGGGGGCAGAGAGAGAGAGAGAGAGAGAGAGAGAGAGGACAACAGGGGGCGGAGAGAGAGAGAGAGAGGACAACAGGGGGCGGAGAGAGAGAGAGAGAGAGGACAACAGGGGGCGGAGAGAGAGAGAGAGAGAGAGGACAACAGGGGGCGGAGAGAGAGAGAGAGAGGACAACAGGGGGCGGAGAGAGAGGACAACAGGGGGCAGAGAGAGAGGACAACAGGGGGCAGAGAGAGAGGACAACAGGGGGCAGAGAGAGAGAGAGAGGACAACAGGGGGCAGAGAGAGAGAGAGATAGAGAGAGAGGACAACAGGGGCGGAGAGGAGAGAGAGAGAGGACAACAGGGGCGGAGAGAGAGAAGAGAGAGGACAACAGGGGGGCTGTGGTAAGAGAGAGAGGACAACAGGGGCGGAGAGAGAGAGAGGACAACAGGGGGCGGAAGAGAGAGAGAGAGGACACAGGGGGGCGGAAGAGAGAGAGAGGACAACAGGGGCGGAAGAGAGAGAGAGGACAACAGTGGGCGGAAGAGAGAGAGAGGACAACAGGGGGCGGAAGAGAGAGAGAGGGAGCACAGGGAGCGGAAGAGAGAGAGGGACAACAGGGGGCGGAGAGAGAGAGAGAGGACAACAGGGGGGCGGAGAGAGAGAGAGAGGACAACAGGGGGGCGGAGAGAGAGAGGCAACAGGGGCGGAGAGAGAGAGAGGACAACAGGGGGCGGAGAGAGAGAGAGGACAACAGGGGGCGGAGAGGAGAGAGAGGACAACAGGGAGTGGGAGGAGAGAGGACAACAGGGGGCAGAGAGAGAGAGGACAACAGGGGGGCAGAGAGAGGACAACAGGGGGCAGAGAGAGAGAGAGAGGACAACAGGGGCAGAGAGAGAGAGAGAGGACAACAGGGGGCAGAGAGAGAGAGAGAGGACAACAGGGGGCAGAGAGAGAGAGAGAGAGAGGACAACAGGGGGCGGAGAGAGAGAGAGAGAGGACAACAGGGGCGGAGAGAGAGAGAGAGAGAGAGAGGACAACAGGGGGCGGAGAGAGAGAGGACAACAGGGGGCGGAAGAGAGAGAGAGGACAACAGGGGGGCGGTAGAGGAGAGAGGACAACAGGGGGCGGAAGAGAGAGAGAGGACAACAGGGGGCGGAAGAGAGAGAGAGGACAACAGGGGGCGGAAGAGAGAGAGAGGACAACAGGGGCGGAGAGAGAGAGAGAGAGAGAGAGGACAACAGGGGGGCGGAGAGAGAGAGAGAGAGAGAGAGAGGACAACAGGGGGCGGAGAGAGAGAGGACAACAGGGGGCGGAAGAGAGAGAGAGGACAACAGGGGGCGGAAAGAGAGAGAGAGGACAACAGGGGGCGGAAGAGAGAGAGAGGACAACAGGGGGCGGAAGAGAGAGAGAGGACAACAGGGAGCGGAGAGAGAGAGAGAGGGACAACAGGGGGGCGGAGAGAGCGAGAGGACAACAGGGGTCGGAGAGAGAGAGGACAACAGGGGGCGGAGAGAGAGAGGACAACAGGGGGGCGGAGAGAGAGAGAGGGACAACAGGGGGTGGAGAGAGAGAGAGGACAACAGGGGCGGAGAGAGAGAGGACAACAGGGGGCGGAGAGAGAGAGAGGACAACAGGGGGCGGAGAGAGAGAGGAGGACAACAGGGGGCGGAGAGAGAGAGAGGAAACAGGGGGCGGAGAGAGAGAGAGAACAACAGGGGGCGGAGAGAGAGAGAGGACAACAGGGGGCGGAGAGAGAGAGAGGACAACAGGGGGCAGAGAGAGAGCGAGGAGAGAACAGGGGGCAGAGAGAGAGAGAGAGGACAACAGGGCAGAGAGAGAGAGAGAGAGAGAGAGGAGAGGACAACAGGGGCAGAGAGAGAGCGAGGAGAGAGAGGAGGACAACAGGGGGCAGAGAGAGAGCGAGGAGAGAACAGGGGGCGGAGAGAGAGAGGAGAGGACAACAGGCAGAGAGAGAGTGAGGACAGAACAGGGGGCAGAGAGAGAGTGGACAACAGGGGGCAGAGAGAGAGAGAGGACACCAGGGGGCAGAGAGAGAGAGAGGACACCAGGGGGCAGAGAGAGAGAGGACAACAGGGGGCAGAGAGAGAGAGGACAACAGGGGGCAGAGAGAGAGAGCGAGGAGAGAACAGAGGGCGGAGAGAGAGAGGTGAGAACAGGGGGCGGAGAGAGAGAGAGAGGACAACAGGGGCAGAGAGAGAGAAAGAGGACCACAAGGGGCAGAGAGAGAGAGAGCGAGGTGAGAACAGGGGCGGAGAGAGAGAGCGAGGTGAGAACAGGGGGCGGAGAGAGAGCGAGGTGAGAACAGGGGGCGGAGAGAGAGCGAGGTGAGAACAGGGGGTGGAGAGAGAGCGAGGACAGCAAGGGGCAGAGAGAGAGAGGACAACAAGGGGCAGAGAGAGAAGAGAACAGGGGGCAGAGAGAGAAGAGAACAGGGGGCAGAGAGAGAAGAGAACAGGGGGCAGAGAGAGGACAACTGGGGGCAGAGAGAGGACAACTGGGGGCAGAGAGAGGACAACTGGGGGCAGAGAGAGGACAACTGGGGGCAGAGAGAGAAGAGAACAGGGGGCAGAGAGAGAAGAGAACAGGGGGTGGAGAGAGAGGAGAACAGGTGGCAGAGAGAGAGGAGAACAGGGGGCAGAGAGAGGACAACTGGGGGCAGAAAGAGAAGAGAACAGGGGGCAGAGAGAGAAGAGAACAGGGGGCAGAGAGAGAAGAGAACAGGGGGCGGAGAGAGAGGAGAACAGGGGGCAGAGAGAGCAAGAGAACAGGGGGCGGAGAGAGAGAGAGGAGAGCAAGAAGCAGAGCCAGGCAGTGGTCACCAGAGGTCAGAGAGAACACCCTGTCAGATTATCATGACGTCACAATCCTCTTTAATATCCTGAATTTCCCATCATCAGGCTCCTGCCCACCTCCTTAGTGTCACTCTGTCATTTGTATGTAATGTCATGTCAATCTCCTACAAATGGGTTGGGGGACTATTACACATGTTGCATGGACGTTTCCAAAGCAGGCTTTAGCTCAGTGGGCTAATAACACAGCTGTGATGCACGGACAACCCCAGTTTAAAACCTAGACAGTCAAAGGGGAGTTCAGCACTTTGCAATTGGAAGGGACGTCAGCACCATGGACAGCTCTGTAGATATTGAACTGTTGGGACTAGTGTTGTTCCGATACCAGAATTTTGACTTCGACACCAATACCAGGTTAAGCATCTCAACGCTTGATCCAAAAAACGATATACCACAGTAAAAAAATAAAAAAATAATATTAACCAAAGTCCCGGAACATAATCCAGTCAGATCAGAGCAGTAGCTGACTTTTTCTAAATCGGTGGACATCTTTTGAGTTCAATATCATTTGACTTTTTTGAGACAGGACATGTACTGCATGGCTGTATGCATTAGTGAATCAGGTATACAGTCATACAATTCATTTCACTTTGTTTTTACCAAACTACAGTACAAAATAATGGTCATAATTAATTTGAATTGTAAATGGTTACTGAAACAGGGTAAATCAGGATGTAAGCTACTGTAGGTCTACTCACAACACAGGTGAATACATATTCAATAGGAGTACACGCATGCATCGAGTTAATGAACTCGTGTCGGGTACCGCAGCTCTGCCATAGCGAGGCAATTTGGTGCTGTGAGGTCATCGCGGCAATGACAACAACGTCTTCTTGTCACTAATCAGCTTTGAAATCAGCATATTTTATGTTATGTTTTGCATATTATCACAAACACAAGTGCCAGTAAATTGATGTTAGCTCGCAAATAATGTTAGCCTACAAATCTGGAAGCTACCGGTATCTTCTTGGATTGTAAAAAGTGTTCTAGCCTGTAGAGACATTGTTTTTGTGAACAGTAATTAACAGTTTCAACATTTCTGCATGCCGTGTCACATCATTCAGGTGGTGTTAACTTCTGTGCAGCATGAGTGAGGTGCTAACATGATACAGTCCAGACTCCTAGTGAGGAGCTAACATGATACAGTCCAGACTCCTAGTGAAGAGCTAACATGATACAGTCCAGACTCCTAGTGTAGAGCTAACATGATACAGTCCAGACTCCTAGTGTAGAGCTAACATGATACAGTCCAGACTCCTAGTGAGGAGCTAACATGATACAGTCCAGACTCCTAGTGTAGAGCTAACATGATACAGTCCAGACTCCCAGTGAGGAGCTAACATGATACAGTCCAGACTCCCAGTGAGGAGCTAACATGATACAGTCCAGACTCCTAGTGAGGAGCTAACATGATACAGTCCAGACTCCTAGTGAGGAGCTAACATGATACAGTCCAGACTCCTAGTGAGGAGCTAACATGATACAGTCCAGACTCCTAGTGAAGAGCTAACATGATACAGTCCAGACTCCTAGTGTAGAGCTAACATGATACAGTCCAGACTCCTAGTGTAGAGCTAACATGATACAGTCCAGACTCCTAGTGAGGAGCTAACATGATACAGTCCAGACTCCTAGTGAGGAGCTAACATGATACAGTCCAGACTCCTAGTGAAGAGCTAACATGATACAGTCCAGACTCCTAGTGTAGAGCTAACATGATACAGTCCAGACTCCTAGTGAGGAGCTAACATGATACAGTCCAGACTCCCAGTGTAGAGCTAACATGATACAGTCCAGACTCCTAGTGTAGAGCTAACATGATACAGTCCAGACTCCTAGTGAGGAGCTAACATGATACAGTCCAGACTCCTAGTGAGGAGCTAACATGATACAGTCCAGACTCCTAGTGTAGAGCTAACATGATACAGTCCAGACTCCTAGTGTAGAGCTAACATGATACAGTCCAGACTCCTAGTGTAGAGCTAACATGATACAGTCCAGACTCCTAGTGTAGAGCTAACATGATACAGTCCAGACTCCTAGTGTAGAGCTAACATGATACAGTCCAGACTCCCAGTGAAGAGCTAACATGATACAGTCCAGACTCCTAGTGTAGAGCTAACATGATACAGTCCAGACTCCTAGTGAGGTGCTAACATGATACAGTCCAGACTCCTAGTGAGGTGCTAACATGATACAGTCCAGACTCCTAGTGTAGAGCTAACATGATACAGTCCAGACTCCTAGTGTAGAGCTAACATGATACAGTCCAAACTCCTAGTGTGGAGCTAACATGATACAGTCCAGACTCCTAGTGAAGAGCTAACATGATACAGTCCAGACTCCCAGTGTAGAGCTAACATGATACAGTCCAGACTCCCAGTACAGGCTAAGTGAGGAGCTAACATGATACAGTCCAGACTCCCAGTGTAGAGCTAACATGATACAGTCCAGACTCCTAGTGTAGAGCTAACATGATACAGTCCAGACTCCTAGTGTAGAGCTAACATGATGCAGTCCAGACTCCTAGTGTAGAGCTAACATGATACAGTCCAGACTCCTAGTGTAGAGCTAACATGATGCAGTCCAGACTCCTAGTGAAGAGCTAACATGATACAGTCCAGACTCCTAGTGAGGAGCTAACATGATACAGTCCAGACTCCTAGTGAGGAGCTAACATGATACAGTCCAGACTCCTAGTGAGGAGCTAACATGATACAGTCCAGACTAAGTGGAGAGCTAACATGATACAGTCCAGACTCCTAGTGAGGAGCTAACATGATACAGTCCAGACTCCCAGTACAGGCTAAGTGAGGAGCTAACATGATGCAGTCCAGACTAAGTGAGGAGCTAACATGATACAGTCCAGACTCCTAGTGAAGAGCTAACATGATACAGTCCAGACTCCTAGTGTAGAGCTAACATGATACAGTCCAGACTCCTAGTGTAGAGCTAACATGATACAGTCCAGACTCCTAGTGAGGAGCTAACATGATACAGTCCAGACTCCTAGTGAGGAGCTAACATGATACAGTCCAAACTCCTAGTGAGGAGCTAACATGATACAGTCCAGACTCCTAGTGAGGAGCTAACATGATACAGTCCAGACTCCTAGTACAGGCTAAGTGAGGAGCTAACATGATACAGTCCAGACTCCCAGTGTAGAGCTAACATGATACAGTCCAGACTCCTAGTGCAGAGCTAACATGATACAGTCCAGACTCCTAGTGAGGAGCTAACATGATACAGTCCAGACTCCTAGTGAGGAGCTAACATGATACAGTCCAGACTCCTAGTGAGGAGCTAACATGATACAGTCCAAACTCCTAGTGAGGAGCTAACATGATACAGTCCAGACTCCTAGTGAGGAGCTAACATGATACAGTCCAGACTCCTAGTACAGGCTAAGTGAGGAGCTAACATGATACAGTCCAGACTCCTAGTGAGGAGCTAACATGATACAGTCCAGACTCCTAGTGTGGAGCTAACATGATACAGTCCAGACTCCTAGTGTAGAGCTAACACGATACAGTCCAGACTCCTAGTGTAGAGCTAACATGATACAGTCCAGACTCCTAGTGTAGAGCTAACATGATACAGTCCAGACTCCTAGTGTAGAGCTAACATGATACAGTCCAGACTCCCAGTGAAGAGCTAACATGATACAGTCCAGACTCCTAGTGTAGAGCTAACATGATACAGTCCAAACTCCTAGTGAGGTGCTAACATGATACAGTCCAGACTCCTAGTGTAGAGCTAACATGATACAGTCCAGACTCCTAGTGTAGAGCTAACATGATACAGTCCAAACTCCTAGTGTGGAGCTAACATGATACAGTCCAGACTCCTAGTGAAGAGCTAACATGATACAGTCCAGACTCCCAGTGTAGAGCTAACATGATACAGTCCAGACTCCCAGTACAGGCTAAGTGAGGAGCTAACATGATACAGTCCAGACTCCCAGTGTAGAGCTAACATGATACAGTCCAGACTAAGTGAGGAGCTAACATGATACAGTCCAGACTCCTAGTGAGGAGCTAACATGATACAGTCCAGACTCCCAGTGAGGAGCTAACATGATACAGTCCAGACTCCCAGTGTAGAGCTAACATGATACAGTCCAGACTCCTAGTGTAGAGCTAACATGATACAGTCCAGACTAAGTGAGGAGCTAACATGATACAGTCCAGACTCCTAGTGAGGAGCTAACATGATACAGTCCAGACTCCTAGTGTAGAGCTAACATGATACAGTCCAGACTCCTAGTGTAGAGCTAACATGATACAGTCCAAACTTCTAGTGAGGAGCTAACATGATACAGTCCAGACTCCTAGTGTAGAGCTAACATGATACAGTCCAGACTCCTAGTGTAGAGCTAACATGATGCAGTCCAGATTCCTAGTGTAGAGCTAACATGATACAGTCCAGACTCCTAGTGTAGAGCTAACATGATGCAGTCCAGACTCCTAGTGAAGAGCTAACATGATACAGTCCAGACTCCTAGTGTAGAGCTAACATGATACAGTCCAGACCCCTAGTGAGGAGCTAACATGATACAGTCCAGACTCCTAGTGAGGAGCTAACATGATACAGTCCAGACTCCTAGTGAGGAGCTAACATGATACAGTCCAGACTCCCAGTACAGGCTAAGTGAGGAGCTAACATGATGCAGTCCAGACTAAGTGAGGAGCTAACATGATACAGTCCAGACTCCCAGTGTAGAGCTAACATGATACAGTCCAGACTCCCAGTGAGGAGCTAACATGATACAGTCCAGACTCCTAGTGTAGAGCTAACATGATACAGTCCAGACTCCTAGTGAGGAGCTAACATGATACAGTCCAGACTCCTAGTGAGGAGCTAACATGATACAGTCCAGACTCCCAGTACAGGCTAAGTGAGGAGCTAACATGATACAGTCCAGACTCCCAGTGTAGAGCTAACATGATACAGTCCAGACTCCTAGTGTAGAGCTAACATGATACAGTCCAGACTCCTAGTGAGGAGCTAACATGATACAGTCCAGACTCCTAGTGAGGAGCTAACATGATACAGTCCAGACTCCTAGTGTGGAGCTAACATGATACAGTCCAGACTCCTAGTGAGGAGCTAACATGATACAGTCCAGACTCCTAGTGTAGAGCTAACATGATACAGTCCAGACTCCTAGTGTAGAGCTAACATGATACAGTCCAGACTCCTAGTGAGGAGCTAACATGATACAGTCCAGACTCCTAGTGAGGAGCTAACATGATACAGTCCAGACTCCTAGTGTGGAGCTAACATGATACAGTCCAGACTCCTAGTGTAGAGCTAACATGATACTGTCCAGACTCCTAGTGTAGAGCTAACATGATACAGTCCAGACTCCTAGTGTAGAGCTAACATGATACAGTCCAGACTCCTAGTGTAGAGCTAACATGATACAGTCCAGACTCCTAGTGAGGAGCTAACATGATACAGTCCAGACTCCCAGTGAGGAGCTAACATGATACAGTCCAGACTCCCAGTACAGACTAAGTGAGGAGCTAACATGATACAGTCCAGACTAAGTGAAGAGCTAACATGATACAGTCCAGACTAAGTGAAGAGCTAACATGATACAGTCCAGACTAAGTGAAGAGCTAACATGATACAGTCCAGACTAAGTGAGGAGGTAACATGATACAGTCCAGACTCCTAGTGAGGAGCTAACATGATATAGTCCAGACTAAGTGAGGAGGTAACATGATACAGTCCAGAGTCCCAGTACAGGCTAAGTGAGGAGGTAACATGATACAGTCCAGACTCCCAGTGCAGGCTAAGTGGGGAGCTAACATGATACAGTCCAGACTACTAGTGAGGAGCTAACATGATACAGTCCAGACTCCTAGTGAGGAGCTAACATGATACAGTCCAGACTCCTAGTGAGGAGCTAACATGATACAGTCCAGACTCCTAGTGTAGAGCTAACATGATACAGTCCAGACTCCTAGTGAAGAGCTAACATGATACAGTCCAGACTCCTAGTGTGGAGCTAACATGATACAGTCCAGACTCCCAGTACAGACTAAGTGAGGAGCTAACATGATACAGTCCAGACTAAGTGAAGAGCTAACATGATACAGTCCAGACTAAGTGAGGAGCTAACATGATACAGTCCAGACTAAGTGAAGAGCTAACATGATACAGTCCAGACTAAGTGAAGAGCTAACATGATACAGTCCAGACTAAGTGAGGAGGTAACATGATACAGTCCAGACTCCTAGTGAGGAGCTAACATGATACAGTCCAGACTAAGTGAGGAGGTAACATGATACAGTCCAGAGTCCCAGTACAGGCTAAGTGAGGAGGTAACATGATACAGTCCAGACTCCCAGTGCAGGCTAAGTGGGGAGCTAACATGATACAGTCCAGACTCCCAGTGCAGGCTAAGTGAGGAGCTAACATGATACAGTCCAGACTCCTAGTGTAGAGCTAACATGATACAGTCCAGACTTCTAGTGAGGAGCTAACATGATACAGTCCAGACTCCTAGTGTAGAGCTAACATGATACAGTCCAGACTCCTAGTGAGGAGCTAACATGATGCAGTCCAGACTCCTAGTGAGGAGCTAACATGATACAGTCCAGACTCCTAGTGTAGAGCTAACATGATACAGTCCAGACTCCTAGTGTAGAGCTAACATGATACAGTCCAGACTCCTAGTGAGGAGCTAACATGATACAGTCCAGACTCCCAGTGCAGGCTAAGTGGGGAGCTAACATGATACAGTCCAGACTCCCAGTATAGACTAAGTGAGGAGGTAACATGATACAGTCCAGACTCCCAGTACAGACTAAGTGAGGAGGTAACATGATACAGTCCAGACTCCCAGTCCAGACTAAGTGAGGAGCTAACATGATACAGTCCAGACTCCCAGTGCAGGCTAAGTGGGGAGCTAACATGATACAGTCCAGACTCCCAGTACAGACTAAGTGAGGAGCTAACATGATACAGTCCAGACTCCCAGTCCAGACTAAGTGAGGAGCTAACATGATACAGTCCAGACTCCCAGTACAGGCTAAGTGAGGAGGTAACATGATACAGTCCAGACTCCCAGTACAGGCTAAGTGAGGAGGTAACATGATACAGTCCAGACTCCCAGTACAGGCTAAGTATAGCAGGCACAGTGCTCTAGTGCTATAAGGGGGACATCGACTGCAACGATATAATTAATCAGTGAAAGACACATTTGACAGAAGTAAAGTCACAAAAATTATTGTAACCAACTGTTTTTCATGTTTAGTATCAAAAAAGTAGCAAAACTAGTTGGGACTGGTGATCTGAGGTCAGTTTTGTATTTTCTCCAGTAATGGTTAAGGTTCGGGTAGAGATGGGGAAAGCTGATCCTAGATCTGTACCAAGGAGTTTTGGAACTGGTAGAAGGTGGGGCTTGTCTGAGCTAACAGGAACATTTGGAGAGAGAAAAAGTCTCTCCTTCCCATGGAAAAATAAGTAGAATTGCAGGAAATGTACTTTAAAACTCAAACATGTTCGGCCATCAACAGGAGGGCTACTAAAATGTTTAGCCTGCGAGGTGGGGAGGCCACACTTCTAAATCTTGCCTAAGGTCACCAAAAAGCTAGGCACAGCCCCAAGAGTCAGTCAGGAAGACAAAAGGTGACAAGGGAAGACAGGAAGTACACCAGGACCCTGTCCCACGTAATGACTGACACACACACACACACAGCACCAGATGGCCAGAGGATTATTCCCTCTAGCTCCTCCCCTCAGTCCGGCCTCTGATTCTGTACTAGCATCAGTCCAATGCCCTCACTCTAGTCTACACACTATCCCTTACATCTGAGACTCCCAGCCCGCCCTCCATGAAATATACATACACCCCTCTCTAACCAGGCCTCCACTATCCCCCTCTAACCAGACCTCCACTATCCCCCTCCATTATATCTCTCTAACCAGACCTCCACTATCCCCCTCCATTATATCCCTCTAACCAGACCTCCACTATCCCCCTCCACTATATCTCTCTAACCAGACCTCCACTATACCCCTCCATTATATCCCTCTAACCAGACCTCCACTACCCCCCTCTAACCAGACCTCCACTACCCCCCTCTAACCAGACCTCCACTATCCCCCTCCATTATATCTCTCTAACCAGACCTCCACTACCCCCTCTAACCAGACCTCCACTATCCCCCTCCATTATATCTCTCTAACCAGACCTCCACTACCCCCTCTAACCAGACCTCCACTATCCCCCTCCATTATATATCTCTAACCAGACCTCCACTACCCCCTTCTAACCAGACCTCCACTACCCCCCTCTAACCAGACCTCCACTACCCCCCTCTAACCAGACCTCCACTATATCTCTCTAACCAGACCTCCACTATCCCCCTCCACTATATCTCTCTAACCAGACCTCCACTACCCCCCTCTAACCAGACCTCCACTATATCTCTCTAACCAGACCTCCACTATCCCCCTCCACTATATCTCTCTAACCAGACCTCCACTACCCCCCTCTAACCAGACCTCCACTATATCTCTCTAACCAGACCTCCACTATCCCCCTCCACTACCCCCTTCTAACCAGACCTCCACTACCCCCCTCTAACCAGACCTCCACTACCCCCCCTCTAACCAGACCTCCACTATATCTCTCTAACCAGACCTCCACTATATCTCTCTAACCAGACCTCCACTATATCTCTCTAACCAGACCTCCACTATATCTCTCTAACCAGACCTCCACTATCCCCCTCCATTATATCTCTCTAACCAGACCTCCACTACCCCCCTCTAACCAGACCTCCACTATATCTCTCTAACCAGACCTCCACTATCCCCCTCCATTATATCTCTCTAACCAGACCTCCACTACCCCCCTCTAACCAGACCTCCACTATATCTCTCTAACCAGACCTCCACTATATCTCTCTAACCAGACCTCCACTATCCACCTCCATTATATCTCTCTAACCAGACCTCCACTATATCTCTCTAACCAGACCTCCACTATATCTCTCTAACCAGACCTCCACTATCCCCCTCCATTATATCTCTCTAACCAGACCTCCACTATCCCCCTCCATTATATCTCTCTAACCAGACCTCCACTATATCTCTCTAACCAGACCTCCACTATATCTCTCTAACCAGACCTCCACTATATCTCTCTAACCAGACCTCCACTATCCCCCTCCATTATATCTCTCTAACCAGACCTCCACTACCCCCCTCTAACCAGACCTCCACTATATCTCTCTAACCAGACCTCCACTATCCCCCTCCATTATATCTCTCTAACCAGACCTCCACTATCCACCTCTAACCAGACCTCCACTATCCCCCTCCATTATATCTCTCTAACCAGACCTCCACTACCCCCTCTAACCAGACCTCCACTATCCCCCTCCACTATATCTCTCTAACCAGACCTCCACTATCCCCCTCCACTATATCTCTCTAACCAGACCTCCACTATCCCCCTCCATTATATCTCTCTAACCAGACCTCCACTATCCCCCTCCATTATATCTCTCTAACCAGACCTCCACTATCCCCCTCCATTATATCTCTCTAACCAGACCTCCACTACCCCCTCTAACCAGACCTCCACTATATCTCTCTAACCAGACCTCCACTATCCCCCTCCATTATATCTCTCTAACCAGACCTCCACTATCCCCCTCCATTATATCTCTCTAACCAGACCTCCACTATCCCCCTCCATTATATCTCTCTAACCAGACCTCCACTATCCCCCTCCATTATATCTCTCTAAACCAGACCTCCACTACCCCCCTCTAACCAGACCTCCACTATATCTCTCTAACCAGACCTCCACTATCCCCCTCCATTATATCTCTCTAACCAGACCTCCACTATCCCCCTCCATTATATCTCTCTAACCAGACCTCCACTACCCCCTCTAACCAGACCTCCACTACCCCCTCTAACCAGACCTCCATTATATCTCTCTAACCAGACCTCCATTATATCTCTCTAACCAGACCTCCATTATATCTCTCTAACCAGACCTCCACTATCCCCCTCCATTATATCTCTCTAACCAGACCTCCACTATCCCCCTCCATTATATCTCTCTAACCAGACCTCCACTATCCCCCTCCATTATATCTCTCTAACCAGACCTCCACTACCCCCTCTAACCAGACCTCCACTATATCTCTCTAACCAGACCTCCACTATCCCCCTCCATTATATCTCTCTAACCAGACCTCCACTATCCCCCTCCATTATATCTCTCTAACCAGACCTCCACTACCCCCCTCTAACCAGACCTCCACTACCCCCTCTAACCAGACCTCCATTATATCTCTCTAACCAGACCTCCATTATATCTCTCTAACCAGACCTCCACTATCCCCCTCTAACCAGACCTCCACTATCCCCCTCCATTATATCTCTCTAACCAGACCTCCACTATCCCCCTCCACTATATCTCTCTAACCAGACCTCCACTATATCTCTCTAACCAGACCTCCACTATATCTCTCTAACCAGACCTCCATTATATCTCTCTAACCAGACCTCCACTATATCTCTCTAACCAGACCTCCACTATATCTCTCTAACCAGACCTCCACTATCCCCCTCCATTATATCTCTCTAACCAGACCTCCACTATCCCCCTCTAACCAGACCTCCACTATATCTCTCTAACCAGACCTCCACTATATCTCTCTAACCAGACCTCCACTATCCCCCTCCATTATATCTCTCTAACCAGACCTCCATTATATCTCTCTAACCAGACCTCCACTATATCTCTCTAACCAGACCTCCACTATCCCCCTCCATTATATCTCTCTAACCAGACCTCCACTACCCCCTCCATTATATCTCTCTAACCAGACCTCCACTATCCCCCCTCCATTATATCTCTCTAACCAGACCTCCACTATCCCCCCTCCATTATATCTCTCTAACCAGACCTCCACTACCCCCCTCTAACCAGACCTCCACTATATCTCTCTAACCAGACCTCCACTATCCCCCTCCATTATATCTCTCTAACCAGACCTCCACTACCCCCTCCATTATATCTCTCTAACCAGACCTCCACTATCCCCCTCCATTATATCTCTCTAACCAGACCTCCACTACCCCCCTCCATTATATCTCTCTAACCAGACCTCCACTACCCCCTCTAACCAGACCTCCACTATCCCCCTCCATTATATCTCTCTAACCAGACCTCCACTATCCCCCTCCATTATATCTCTCTAACCAGACCTCCACTACCCCCTCCATTATATCTCTCTAACCAGACCTCCACTACCCCCTCTAACCAGACCTCCACTATCCCCCTCCATTATATCTCTCTAACCAGACCTCCACTATCCCCCTCCATTATATCTCTCCTAACCAGACCTCCACTACCCCCCTCTAACCAGACCTCCACTATCCCCCTCCATTATATCTCTCTAACCAGACCTCCACTACCCCCCTCTAACCAGACCTCCACTATCCCCCTCCATTATATCTCTCTAACCAGACCTCCACTATCCCCCTCCATTATATCTCTCTAAACCAGACCTCCACTATCCCCCTCCATTATATCTCTCTAACCAGACCTCCACTACCCCCTCTAACCAGACCTCCACTATCCCCCTCCATTATATCTCTCTAACCAGACCTCCACTATCCCCCTCCATTATATCTCTCTAACCAGACCTCCACTACCCCCCTCTAACCAGACCTCCACTATCCCCCTCCATTATATCTCTCTAACCAGACCTCCACTACCCCCCCTCTAACCAGACCTCCACTATCCCCCTCCATTATATCTCTCTAACCAGACCTCCACTATCCCCCTCCATTATATCTCTCTAACCAGACCTCCACTATCCCCCTCCATTATATCTCTCTAACCAGACCTCCACTACCCCCCTCTAACCAGACCTCCACTATCCCCCTCCATTATATCTCTCTAACCAGACCTCCACTATCCCCCTCCATTATATCTCTCTAACCAGACCTCCACTACCCCCTCCATTATATCTCTCTAACCAGACCTCCACTACCCCCCTCTAACCAGACCTCCACTATCCCCCTCCATTATATCTCTCTAACCAGACCTCCACTATCCCCCTCCATTATATCTCTCTAACCAGACCTCCACTATCCCCCTCCATTATATCTCTCTAACCAGACCTCCACTATCCCCCTCCATTATATCTCTCTAACCAGACCTCCACTATCCACCTCCATTATATCTCTCTAACCAGACCTCCACTATCCACCTCCATTATATCTCTCTAACCAGACCTCCACTATCCCCCTCCATTATATCTCTCTAACCAGACCTCCACTATCCCCCTCCATTATATCTCTCTAACCAGACCTCCACTATCCCCCTCCACTATATCTCTCTAACCAGACCTCCACTATATCTCTCTAACCAGACCTCCACTATATCTCTCTAACCAGACCTCCACTATCCCCCTCCATTATATCTCTCTAACCAGACCTCCACTATCCCCCTCCATTATATCTCTCTAACCAGACCTCCACTATCCCCCTCCATTATATCTCTCTAACCAGACCTCCACTATATCTCTCTAACCAGACCTCCACTATATCTCTCTAACCAGACCTCCACTATATCTCTCTAACCAGACCTCCACTATCCCCCTCCATTATATCTCTCTAACCAGACCTCCACTACCCCCCCTCTAACCAGACCTCCACTATATCTCTCTAACCAGACCTCCACTATCCCCCTCCATTATATCTCTCTAACCAGACCTCCACTATCCACCTCTAACCAGACCTCCACTATCCCCCTCCATTATATCTCTCTAACCAGACCTCCACTACCCCCCTCTAACCAGACCTCCACTATCCCCCTCCACTATATCTCTCTAACCAGACCTCCACTATCCCCCTCCACTATATCTCTCTAACCAGACCTCCACTATCCCCCTCCATTATATCTCTCTAACCAGACCTCCACTATCCCCCTCCATTATATCTCTCTAACCAGACCTCCACTATCCCCCTCCATTATATCTCTCTAACCAGACCTCCACTACCCCCTCTAACCAGACCTCCACTATATCTCTCTAACCAGACCTCCACTATCCCCCTCCATTATATCTCTCTAACCAGACCTCCACTATCCCCCTCCATTATATCTCTCTAACCAGACCTCCACTATCCCCCTCCATTATATCTCTCTAACCAGACCTCCACTATCCCCCTCCATTATATCTCTCTAACCAGACCTCCACTACCCCTCTAACCAGACCTCCACTATATCTCTCTAACCAGACCTCCACTATCCCCCTCCATTATATCTCTCTAACCAGACCTCCACTATCCCCCTCCATTATATCTCTCTAACCAGACCTCCACTACCCCCTCTAACCAGACCTCCACTACCCCCTCTACCAGACCTCCATTATATCTCTCTAACCAACCTCCATTATATCTCTCTAACCAGACCTCCATTATATCTCTCTAACCAGACCTCCACTATCCCCCTCCATTATATCTCTCTAACCAGACCTCCACTATCCCCCTCCATTATATCTCTCTAACCAGACCTCCACTATCCCCCTCCATTATATCTCTCTAACCAGACCTCCACTACCCCCCTCTAACCAGACCTCCACTATATCTCTCTAACCAGACCTCCACTATCCCCCCTCCATTATATCTCTCTAACCAGACCTCCACTATCCCCCTCCATTATATCTCTCTAACCAGACCTCCACTACCCCCTCTAACCAGACCTCCACTACCCCCTCTAACCAGACCTCCATTATATCTCTCTAACCAGACCTCCATTATATCTCTCTAACCAGACCTCCACTATCCCCCTCTAACCAGACCTCCACTATCCCCCTCCATTATATCTCTCTAACCAGACCTCCACTATCCCCCTCCACTATATCTCTCTAACCAGACCTCCACTATATCTCTCTAACCAGACCTCCACTATATCTCTCTAACCAGACCTCCATTATATCTCTCTAACCAGACCTCCACTATATCTCTCTAACCAGACCTCCACTATATCTCTCTAACCAGACCTCCACTATCCCCCTCCATTATATCTCTCTAACCAGACCTCCACTATCCCCCTCTAACCAGACCTCCACTATATCTCTCTAACCAGACCTCCACTATATCTCTCTAACCAGACCTCCACTATCCCCCTCCATTATATCTCTCTAACCAGACCTCCATTATATCTCTCTAACCAGACCCTCCACTATATCTCTCTAACCAGACCTCCACTATCCCCCTCCATTATATCTCTCTAACCAGACCTCCACTACCCCCTCCATTATATCTCTCTAACCAGACCTCCACTATCCCCCTCCATTATATCTCTCTAACCAGACCTCCACTATCCCCCTCCATTATATCTCTCTAACCAGACCTCCACTACCCCCTCTAACCAGACCTCCACTATATCTCTCTAACCAGACCTCCACTATCCCCCTCCATTATATCTCTCTAACCAGACCTCCACTACCCCCTCCATTATATCTCTCTAACCAGACCTCCACTATCCCCCTCCATTATATCTCTCTAACCAGACCTCCACTAATCCCCCTCCATTATATCTCTCTAACCAGACCTCCACTACCCCCTCCATTATATCTCTCTAACCAGACCTCCACTACCCCCCTCTAACCAGACCTCCACTATCCCCCTCCATTATATCTCTCTAACCAGACCTCCACTATCCCCCCTCCATTATATCTCTCTAACCAGACCTCCACTACCCCCTCTAACCAGACCTCCACTATCCCCCTCCATTATATCTCTCTAACCAGACCTCACTACCCACCCCTCTAACCAGACCTCCACTATCCCCCTCCATTATATCTCTCTAACCAGACCTCCACTATCCCCCTCCATTATATCTCTCTAACCAGACCTCCACTATCCCCCTCCATTATATCTCTCTAACCAGACCTCCACTACCCCCTCTAACCAGACCTCCACTATCCCCCTCCATTATATCTCTCTAACCAGACCTCCACTATCCCCCTCCATTATATCTCTCTAACCAGACCTCCACTACCCCCTCTAACCAGACCTCCACTATCCCCCTCCATTATATCTCTCTAACCAGACCTCCACTACCCCCCCTCTAACCAGACCTCCACTATCCCCCTCCATTATATCTCTCTAACCAGACCTCCACTATCCCCCTCCATTATATCTCTCTAACCAGACCTCCACTATCCCCCTCCATTATATCTCTCTAACCAGACCTCCACTACCCCCTCTAACCAGACCTCCACTATCCCCCTCCATTATATCTCTCTAACCAGACCTCCACTATCCACCTCCATTATATCTCTCTAACCAGACCTCCACTATCCCCCTCCATTATATCTCTCTAACCAGACCTCCACTATCCCCCTCCATTATATCTCTCTAACCAGACCTCCACTATCCCCCTCCACTATATCTCTCTAACCAGACCTCCACTACCCCCCTCTAAACCAGACCTCCACTATCCACCTCCATTATATCTCTCTAACCAGACCTCCACTACCCCCCTCTAACCAGACCTCCACTATCCCCCTCTAACCAGACCTCCACTATCCACCTCCATTATATCTCTCTAACCAGACCTCCACTATCCCCCTCCATTATATCTCTCTAACCAGACCTCCACTATCCCCCTCCATTATATCTCTCTAACCAGACCTCCACTACCCCCTCCATTATATCTCTCTAACCAGACCTCCACTATCCACCTCCATTATATCTCTCTAACCAGACCTCCACTATCCCCCTCCATTATATCTCTCTAACCAGACCTCCACTATCCCCCTCCATTATATCTCTCTAACCAGACCTCCACTATCCCCCTCCATTATATCTCTCTAACCAGACCTCCACTATCCCCCTCCATTATATCTCTCTAACCAGACCTCCACTATCCCCCTCCATTATATCTCTCTAACCAGACCTCCACTATCCACCTCCATTATATCTCTCTAACCAGACCTCCACTATCCACCTCCATTATATCTCTCTAACCAGACCTCCACTATCCCCCTCCATTATATCTCTCTAACCAGACCTCCACTATCCCCCCTCCATTATATCTCTCTAACCAGACCTCCACTATCCCCCTCCACTATATCTCTCTAACCAGACCTCCACTACCCCCCTCTAACCAGACCTCCACTATCCACCTCCATTATATCTCTCTAACCAGACCTCCACTACCCCCCTCTAACCAGACCTCCACTATCCCCCTCTAACCAGACCTCCACTATCCACCTCCATTATATCTCTCTAACCAGACCTCCACTACCCCCTCTAACCAGACCTCCACTATCCCCCTCCATTATATCTCTCTAACCAGACCTCCACTATCCCCCTCCATTATATCTCTCTAACCAGACCTCCACTATCCCCCTCCATTATATCTCTCTAACCAGACCTCCACTATCCACCTCCATTATATCTCTCTAACCAGACCTCCACTACCCCCCTCTAACCAGACCTCCACTATATCTCTCTAACCAGACCTCCACTATCCCCCTCCATTATATCTCTCTAACCAGACCTCCACTATCCCCCTCCATTATATCTCTCTAACCAGACCTCCACTATCCCCCTCCACTATATCTCTCTAACCAGACCTCCACTACCCCCCTCTAACCAGACCTCCACTATCCACCTCCATTATATCTCTCTAACCAGACCTCCACTACCCCCCTCTAACCAGACCTCCACTATCCCCCTCTAACCAGACCTCCACTATCCACCTCCATTATATCTCTCTAACCAGACCTCCACTACCCCCCTCTAACCAGACCTCCACTATCCCCCTCCATTATATCTCTCTAACCAGACCTCCACTATCCCCCTCCATTATATCTCTCTAACCAGACCTCCACTATCCCCCCTCCATTATATCTCTCTAACCAGACCTCCACTATCCACCTCCATTATATCTCTCTAACCAGACCTCCACTACCCCCCCTCTAACCAGGCCTCCACTATATCTCTCTAACCAGACCTCCACTATCCCCCTCCATTATATCTCTCTAACCAGACCTCCACTACCCCCCTCTAACCAGACCTCCACTACTACTCCCCTCTAACCAGACCTCCACTATATCTCTCTAACCAGACCTCCACTATATCTCTCTAACCAGACCTCCACTACTCCCCTCTAACCAGGCCTCCACTATATCTCTCTAACCAGACCTCCACTATATCTCTCTAACCAGACCTCCACTACTCTCCTCTAACCAGGCCTCCACTATATCTCTCTAACCAGACCTCCACTACTCCCCTCTAACCAGGCCTCCACTATATCTCTCTAACCAGACCTCCACTATATCTCTCTAACCAGACCTCCACTACTCCCCTCTAACCAGGCCTCCACTATATCTCTCTAACCAGACCTCCACTATCCCCCTCCATTATATCTCTCTAACCAGACCTCCACTATCCCCCCTCCATTATATCTCTCTAACCAGACCTCCACTACCACCCCCTCTAACCAGACCTCCATTATATCCCTCTAACCAGACCTCCACTATATCTCTCTAACCAGACCTCCACTATCCACCTCTGAACTTCCCGTGAAACAAACAGCACCAAACCCATTAACTGTTTGACCAATATTTTCCCCTCACTTTCAATCATATAACAGCTCTCTAAATGTCAAATCACCCCCAGTCCATCACCCCCCAGTCCATCACCCCCCAGTCCATCACCCCCCAGTCCATCACCCCAGTCCATCACCCCCCCAGTCCATCACCCCCAGTCCATCACCCTCAGTCCATCACCCCCAGTCCATCACCCCCCCAGTCCATCACCCTCAGTCCATCACCCCCAGTCCATCACCCCCAGTCCATCACCCTCAGTCCATCACCCCCAGTCCATCACCCCCAGTCCTCACACCCCAGTCCATCACCCCAGTCCATCACCTCAGTCCTTCACCCCTGTCCATCACCCCCAGCCTCCCCAGTCCATCAACCCTCAGTTGCCATCACCCCCAGTCCATCACGCCCCAGGTCCATCACCCTCAGTCCCATCACCCCCTCAGTCCATCACCCCCAGTCCATTCACCCCCAGTACCATCACCCTCAAGTCCATCACCCCTCAGTCCATCACCCCCAGTCCATCACCCCCAGTCCATCACCCACAGGTCCATTCAACCCCCCTGTCCATCACCCCCTACTGTCCATCACCCCCTGTCCATCACCCCTCAGTCCATCACCCCAGTCCATCACCCCTGTCCATTCACCCCCCCAGTCCATCACCCCCAGTCCAGCACCCCCTGGTCCATCACACCCCAGTCATCACCCCCCCTGTCCATCACCCCCAGGTCCATCACCCCTGTCCATCAACCCCCATGTCCATGCACCCCTCAGTCCATCACCCCCAGTCCATCACCCCCTGTCCATCACCCCCAGTCCATCACCCCCTGTCCATCACACCCAGTCATCACCCCCAGTCCATCACCCCCAGTCCATCACCCCCTGTCCATCACCCCCAGTCCATCACCCCCAGTCCAATCAACCCCCAGTCCATCACCCCCTGTCCATCACCCTCAGTCCATCACCCCCAGTCCATCACCCCCAGTCCATCACCCCCTGTCCATCACCCCCAAGTCCATCACCCCCTGTCATCACCCCCTGTCCATCACCCCCAGTCCATCACCCCCAGTTCCATCACCCCCTGTCCATCACCCTCAGTCCATCACCCCCAGTCCATCACCCCCAGTCCATCACCCCCTGTCCATCACCCCCAGTCCATCACCCCCTGTCCATCACCCCCAGTCCATCACCCCCTGTCCATCACCCCCTGTCCATCACCCCAGTCCATCACCCCCAGTCCATCACCCCCTGTCCATCACCCTCAGTCCATCACCCCCAGTCCATCACCCCTGTCCATCACCCCAGTCCATCACCTCAGTCCATCACCCTCAGTCCATCACCCCCTGTCCATCACCTCAGTCCATCACCCCCAGTCCATCACCCCCTGTCCCATCACCCTCAGTCCATCACCCCCAGTCCATCACCCCCAGTCCATCACCCCCAGTCCATCACCCCCTGTCCATCACCCCTCAGTCCATCACCCCCGTCCATCACCCCCAGTCCATCACCCCCTGTCCATCACCCTCAGTCCATCACCCCCAGTCCATCACCCTCAGTCCATCACCCCCAGTCCATCACCCTCAGTCCATCACCCCCAGTCCATCACCCTCAGTCCATCACCCCCAGTCCATCACCCCCTCAGTCCATCACCCCCAGTCCATCACCCTCAGTCCATCACCCCCAGTCCATCACCTCAGTCCATCACCCCAGTCCATCACCCCCAGTCCATCACCCCCAGTCCATCACCCTCAGTCCATCACCCCCAGTCCATCACCCTCAGTCCATCACCCCCCAGTCCATCACCCTCAGTCCATCACCCCCAGTCCATCACCCTCAGTCCATCACCCCCAGTCCATCACCCTCAGTCCATCACCCCCAGTCCATCACCCTCAGTCCATCACCCCCAGTCCATCACCCCATCCATCACCCCCAGTCCATCACCCCCAGTCCATCACCCCCAGTCCATTCACCCCCAAGTCCATCCACCCCCAGTCCATCCCCTCAGTCCATCACCCCCAGTCCATCACCCCCAGTCCATCACCCCCAGTCCATCACCCCCAGTCCATCACCCCCAGTCCATCACCCCCAGTCCATCACCCCCAGTCCATCACCCCCAGTCCATCACCCCCAGTCCATCACCCTCAGTCCATCACCCTCAGTCCATCACCCCCAGTCCATTCACCCCAGTCCATCACCCCCAGTCCATCACCCCCAAGTCCATCACCCTCAGTCCATCACCCCCAGTCCATCACCCCAGTCCATCAACCCCCTCAGTCCATCACCCCCAGTCCCACCCGAGAGGCAGGAGCATTAGTTATACAGCCCTGTTCTAATTATCATCCGAAAACAGCAGTGTTTTGACTGAGCTGTCATCAGAGCCCTCTCCTCCTCTCTTGCCTTGGCCTCCTGATAGACATGTTGACAGACAGGCCTTGAAGGGTCCCCTTTACAGGAACACACACACACACACTTCCCATCAATAGAACTATAACAGGTTCTGGTGCCATTTCTCACTGAGAAATATCAAGGCTCAGGAAAGGAGAGGTCCAGGTTCAGACTGCTGCCTCCTCCAAACTGGAGAGGGTTAGACTGCTGCTGCCTCCTCCAGACAGGAGAGGGTTAGACTGCTGCCTCCTCCTCCTCCTCCTCCAGACTGCTGCCTCCTCCAGACAGGAGAGGGTTAGACGGCTGCCTCCTCCAGACTGCTGCCTCCTCCAGACTGCTGCCTCCTCCAGACTGCTGCCTCCTCCAGACTGCTGCCTCCTCCAGACTGGAGAGGGTTAGACTGCTGCCTCCTCCAGACTGGAGAGGGTTAGACTGCTGCCTCCTCCAGACTGGAGAGGGTTAGACTGCTGCCTCCTCCAGACTGGGGAGGGTTAGACTGCTGCCTCCTCCAGACTGGAGAGGGTTAGACTGCTGCCTCCTCCAGACTGGAGAGGGTTAGACTGCTGCCTCCTCCAGACTGCTGCTGCCTCCTCCAGACAGGAGAGGGTTATTCTGCTGCCTCCTCCAGACTGCTGCTGCCTCCTCCTCCAGACTGATTCCTCCTCCTCCAGAATGCTGCCTCCTCCAGACAGGAGAGGGTTATTCTGCTGCCTCCTCCAGACTGCTGCTGCCTCCTCCTCCAGACTGCTGCCTCCTCCAGACAGGGGAGGGTTAGACTGCTGCCTCCTCCAGACAGGAGAGGGTTATTCTGCTGCCTCCTCCAGACAGGAGAGGGTTATTCTGCTGCCTCCTCCAGACTGCTGCTGCCTCCTCCTCCAGACTGCTGCCTCCTCCAGACAGGGGAGGGTTAGACTGCTGCCTCCTCCAGACAGGAGAGGGTTAGACTGCTGCCTCCTCCTCCTCCTCCAGACGGCTGCCTCCTCCAGACTGCTGCAGCCTCCTCCTCCAGACTGCTGCCTCCTCCAGACAGGAGAGGGTTAGACTGCTGCCTCCTCCAGACAGGAGAGGGTTAGACTGCTGCCTCCTCCTCCAGACTGCTGCCTCCTCCTCCTCCTCCAGACTGCTGCCTCCTCCTCCTCCTCCAGACTGCTGCCTCCTCCTCCTCCTCCAGACTGCTGCCTCCTCCTCCTCCTCCTCCAGACTGCTGCCTCCTCCTCCTCCAGACTGCTGCCTCCTTCTCCTCCAGACTGCTGCCTCCTTCTCCTCCAGACTGCTGCCTCCTCCTCCTCCAGACTGCTGCCTCCTCCTCCTCCTCCAGACTGCTGCCTCCTCCTCCTCCAGACAGAGTGTGTGTGTTGTGCTTGACAGAGCCCAGACGAGACCCAGCTGTCCTGACTCTCTGTGTTACATTGCTCAGTAATAGAATGGTCTGGTTGGCTGCTACTAGCCTCCACAGCTTCAGGCCGAATCACACCCATTGATAAGAGGAGGTATCCAGGACACACAGGGTGAATCAAGCAACCTGATTGTCATTCATCCCAAATGGGACCCTATTCCTTACATAGAGCAATACTTTTGACCAGAGCGCTATGGGCCCTGGTCAAAAGTAGTGGACTAGGGTATAGTGTGCCCTTTTGGATGTAGTCATGGATTATAGTAGTGGACTAGGGTATAGTGTGCCCTTTTGGATGTAGTCATGGATTATAGTAGTGGACTAGGGTATAGTGTGCCCTTTTGGATGTAGTCATGGATTATAGTAGTGGACTAGGGTATAGTGTGCACTTTTGGATGTAGCCATGGATTATAGTAGTGGACTAGACTGGAACGGATCGGGAGCCTCAACTCACTCATTCAGATAATGTTCGGCCCAGGTAACTGGCCAGGTAAGACATGTCAATATAATAATGTTCGGCCCAGGTAACTTGCCAGGTAAGACATGTCAATATATCATTAATCAATATATCAATAATGTTCGGCATGATACACGTGTCATGGCCATATTCCCCACAGTGTTCCTAAAACAGTGTTTAAGGGTTAAGGGTTTGGTTGAGGATAGGATTATGGTTAGGGTCAGTGGTAGGTTTTGGTTAGTCATGCTGTCAATTGGATGCTGGTCAGAAAATTCCTTTAAGTCTTTTCTTTCTCAAGCCCGTCCTCCTCCTAGCCCGTCCTCCTCCTAGCCCGTCCTCCTCCTAGCCCGTCCTCCTCCTAGCCCGTCCTCCTCCTAGCCCGTCCGTCCTCCTAGCCCGTCCGTCCTCCTCCTAGCCCGTCCGTCCTCCTAGCCCGTCCGTCCTCCTCCTAGCCCGTCCTCCTCCTAGCCCGTCCGTCCTCCTCCTAGTCCGTCCTCCTCCTAGCCCGTCCTCCTCCTAGTCCGTCCTCCTCCTAGTCCGTCCTCCTCCTAGCCCGTCCTCCTCCTAGCCCGTCCTCCTCCTCCTAGCCCGTCCTCCTCCTAGCCCGTCCTCCTCCTAGCCCATCCTCCTCCTCCTAGCCCGTCCTCCTCCTACCCCGTCCTCCTCCTCCTAGCCCGTCCTCCTCCTACCCCGTCCTCCTCCTACCCCGTCCTCCTCCTAGCCCATCCTCCTCCTAGTCCTCCTCCTCCTAGTCCGTCCTCCTCCTCCTAGTCCGTCCTCCTCCTAGCCCGTCCTCCTCCTACCCCGTCCTCCTCCTACCCCGTCCTCCTCCTACCCCGTCCTCCTCCTACCCCGTCCTCCTCCTAGTCTGTCCTCCTCCTAGCCTGCCTGGCAACCCAAACTCATTTCCCAACCAAACGCAACACCCACAGATGTTAGTTTCTTCTCCGCAATGTCTGGATATGAGTACCTCCCCGACGATTTCTGGGAAAAACATTCTAACTGTTGGGATTAGTCTCAAAAACCAATCAGTTGGGCCATGTGGGTAAAGCGTTGGTTTGAAAACGTGTCATTGGCTTTGATACTCTGAATGGTTAGAGATAAACCAATCGCTGATGACTTTGTTTTGTACAACACCCCTAGCCAGGCCCTCTGCGGAGCCCCTAGCCAGGCCCTCTGCGGAGCCCCTAGCCAGGCCCTCTGCGGAGCCCCTAGCCAGGCCCTCTGCGGAGCCCCTAGCCAGGCCCTCTGCGGAGCCCCTAGCCAGGCCCTCTGCGGAGCCCCTAGCCAGTCCCTCTGCGGAGCCCCTAGCCAGTCCCTCTGCGGAGCCCCTAGCCAGTCCCTCTGCGGAGCCCCTAGCCAGTCCCTCTGCGGAGCCCCTAGCCAGTCCCTCTGCGGAGCCCCTAGCCAGTCCCTCTGCGGAGCCCCTAGCCAGTTCCTCTGCGGAGCCCCTAGCCAGTCCCTCTGCGGAGCCCCTAGCCAGTCCCTCTGCGGAGCCCCTAGCCAGTTCCTCTGCGGAGCCCCTAGCCAGTTCCTCTGCGGAGCCCCTAGCCAGTCCCTCTGCGGAGCCCCTAGCCAGTCCCTCTGCGGAGCCCCTAGCCAGTTCCTCTGCGGAGCCCCTAGCCAGTCCCTCTGCGGAGCCCCTAGCCAGTTCCTCTGCGGAGCCCCTAGCCAGTCCCTCTGCGGAGCCCCTAGCCAGTTCCTCTGCGGAGCCCCTAGCCAGTTCCTCTGCGGAGCCCCTAGCCAGTTCCTCTGCGGAGCCCCTAGCCAGTTCCTCTGCGGAGCCCCTAGCCAGTTCCTCTGCGGAGCCCCTAGCCAGTCCCTCTGCGGAGCCCCTAGCCAGTCCCTCTGCGGAGCCCCTAGCCAGTTCCTCTGCGGAGCCCCTAGCCAGTTCCTCTGCGGAGGCTGCTGAGGGGAAGCAGCTCATAATAAATGGCTACAATGGAGTGGTATCAACTACATGGAAACCATCTCTCTGATGTGTTTGATACCATGCCATTGACTCCATTACAGCCAATATTATGAGCCGTCCTCCCCTCGGCAGCCTCTATTGCAGTTCATATACATCTAGTCCACCAGTGGCACACCAGATTCGCTAAATCGGAGGTTCTGATGATTCGTTGACCAGTTGTACAAAGTGGGATAGAAATGTAAATGCATTACATAGTGTCTTCAAGGGACAGTACAGACAGAGAAGCACTGTGTGTAGCTAAATAACACTGTAGTTTACTCAACTCATTCAAACCTGCACTAAAGCGCATAATTAAACGATATGGCAAGAGAAGACCGTGTAACAAGGTCGCCAAAGTGGAATAACTTCTTCAGTGGCCAATTGGTTAACTGACTGACCGTTAACTATAGCGGAAAGAAGTGGGTGAATCAAAAATCATAACGCCTAAATCGTCAAATCAAAAGTTAAAAATATAAAGCCCAAATGTAATGAACATGCGTGCCAGAGATTAAAGGGTGTTATAGAATAGCTCACTATCAGTACAGGTCATGTTTGGACTGTAACGTGACAACTCGATATGCGCATCTACCCAATACCTACAGACAACTTTCCTGTGCGCAACCATTGATTTGAGACGATCAAATAGGCCTAGCTACGTCAGTAATGTGACATATATTTACAGTTTAATAAAAGGACAGTGAAAGGAAAAAGAACCCACCTCTGACGCACAGCAGGGACATCGCTACTGAGATTTTTTCCTGGCGCAACAGTCTGCCAAGAATTTCAAAACAACCTATTCCGTTTCGATGAATGTAGCCTACTCCACAAACGCTTGTTGCATCGCAAAACTACCCTCCCAGTCCTTTCCGAGTTCAGGACGTGGATGATGAGCCGCTGCCATTCACTTCGATGAGGAATTAGTTAGACGAAAGCTGCTCCAGATCGAGACGCGCCATTATGGGGAACTACAGCGGAGAGATTAGACACGCCAGTGCATCACACTCAACAGGCAGGCGGTGAGGAGGAATGACTGTCATAGGGAAAAACCAATAAGAGATTATAATTCATTGGAATAGGCGGGTCTCAAACTAACTGTGACCAACTGAAAACGGATCAGATGGATTCAGGTGGCTCCGGGAACAGGTGAAGACCAGCAGTTGGTGAGGGTGATGTCAGTTCCAGCGCGTCAATATGTTTTATGGAAAAAGGGTGTCTCCTTAATGACCAATCTAAATAGCCTACCTACAACTGGTAAAAAGTTGTCACGACGTACAGGCGCGCTGCTCTGTCTCCGTTACTCAGCCGCAGCACTCTCTCATTCAATTATGTCAATGAACACACACAACCCTCCCTCCACCATTCATTCACTCACTCACAGCCTGTTCACTGATAGTGAGCAGCAGCAGGTCAAAGTGATTATATATATATATATATATATATATATATATATATATAGTACCAGTCAAAAGTTTGGACACACCTAACTCATTCCAGGGTTTTTATTTATTTTTAAAATATTCTACATTGTAGAATAATAGTGAAGACACCAAAAAAGTGTGTGCAAAGCTGTCATCAAGGCAAAGGGTGGCTACTTTGAAGAATATAAAATAGATTTTTGGTTACTATATGATTTCATATGTGTTATTTCATAGTTTTGACGTGTTCACTATATTATCCTACAATGTAGAAAATAGTACAAATAAATAAAAACCCTGCAATAAGTATTTGTGTCCAAACTTTTGACTGGTACTGTATATATATTATATATTACAAAACAATAAAGAGAAATACCATGGCACCCGCTTTGCAATTTTGAAGTAGCCCAAAAACCCGCCACCCTCGACCAATACATTTTCACCAGTGAAATATTTTTCAAAGTAGGCCAATTTTAAACGAAAACCGCAAACATGGTAACACTGGATAGTGTACTCATCTTTGTATCTGTGCACTTATAGAATTTGTGACAGCATGGAGTGAGCCCTTTAAGCTATCTCCATTTTAAAGTAGACACGACTCCAACAGGGTCACCAGGAGGGTGTTGGACGTCCCGCCCAGTTGACTACATTAAAATGGACATCCCACCCAGTTGACTACATTAAAATGGACGTCCCACCCAGTTGACTACATTAAAATGGACGTCCCACCCAGCTGACTACATTAAAATGGACGTCCCACCCAGTTGACTACATTAAAATGGACGTCCCACCCAGTTGACTACAGTAAAATGGACGTCCCACCCAGTTGACTACAGTAAAATGGACGTCCCACCAAGTTGACTACATTAAAATGGACGTCCCACCCAGTTGGCTACATTAAAATGGACGTCCCACCCAGTTGGCTACATTAAAATGGACGTCCCAACCAGTTGGCTACATTAAAATGGACGTCCCACCCAGCTGACTACAGTAAAATGGACGTCCCACCCAGTTGGCTACATTAAAATGGACGTCCCACCCAGTTGACTACAGTAAAATGGACGTCCCACCCAGCTGACTACATTAAAATGGACGTCCCACCCAGTTGGCTACATTAAAATGGACGTCCCACCCAGTTGACTACATTAAAATGGACGTCCCACCCAGTTGACTACATTAAAATGGACGTCCCCGCCAGTTGACTACATTAAAATGGACGTCCCACCCAGTTGACTACATTAAAATGGACGTCCCACCCAGTTGACTACATTAAAATGGACGTCCCACCCAGTTGACTACATTAAAATGGACGTCCCACCCAGTTGACTACATTAAAATGGACGTCCCACCCAGTTGACTACATTAAAATGGTGGAAGTCCTAAATGACGCTGCCCATGCTAATATGGCCTTTTGGCTACTAGAAGACACTATCATTCTTTATGTGATGCACTGAACAGTTTCCAGACAGGGGCATGCACCTGAGATGTGATTTTGTGTTTGTTTATAACCTAGTGTTATGGCTATTATGTTACTATTTGGTATACCGTTACTGATTAAACACCTACATGCAGGGCCGGATTACGGAACGGGCACGCAGGGAACTTGCTCCGGGGCCCCGACCTCCAGAGGGCCCCCAACGGGACAGTTGGATAGCATATGATAGCAAAATATGTAGAATTGCAGGAAATTTGCTTTAAAACAGCAAAATCTTCTCTCAGCCTCATGACAAAATGTGTAGAATAACATTACAGAACTGAAAATGTTTCTCTCTGCACCATGGCAAAATGTGTTAAAATGCAGGAAGTTAGCTGATTTCACCAATTTTAAAATGTTGTTATATATTTTTTTAATCCCCTAAAAAAAGAGGTCAGTGGCCCGGGGCCCCAAATTCGGTAGTCCAACCCTGCCTACATCTGTATTTGTGTTTGTAGGCTAAGGTTGTTGGTTGTATTTCATTGAACGCAGGGCCTTGGCTACAGATGAGGACAGAGTTTTTAAATTGTATAGAAATGCAGTAAACAAACTTCAACTTTTTTTTTTTCAACTTTTTTTTAAAGTGTATTGGTAAATATGCTGTCTGTGTCTAGCATACAGAAAGGCTCTTTCCCATAGGCTCATATTCCAAAAAGTCTCCGTGTGCTGATCAAGGATCAGTTCTGACTATTAGATCTAAATATATATTTTTATGGACATGAGGCTTAATCCTAGATCCTAGATCAGCACTCCGAGCCTGAAGGATTTTGTGTACACAATCCAGGTCTCCTGTGGTGATGAAGTTGTGATGAGATATCATATGAGTTGTACTGATGCGGGATGGGGTGTAGACTAGAGCAGGAGTCCTGTAGTAGGCTGTGCTATTTCTGAATTCACTGGCCAAGTGTGAGTCAATGTTGTGTACACTAGCGCTATCTAGTGACAGACATACAGAAACGCATATTGTTGCTGTTCTTTCTGTCATTGACAGAAAGAACATGAGTTGAGTGAACAACACCTGAGTGGAATTATGGAGAAAAGGTGAGTTCTATATAATTGTGTTTACATAAATCAATGTCCACCAGAATGTTGTGACACTACTCTTTAGAATGCAATTTTTTTCAATTCAATCTCAGTAGTTAAAGGGGAAATCTGCAATTGATACATCTATTTTGGGACTTTAGAATGAATAATATATATATAGCCTGTCTAATCCCCCCCCCCCCCATGTGTCCTTGCTCATTACTGGGTACTGTGTACCCAAAAAGGTGACAGGGAAGCAGCTTTATGGTTTGAACTGCCGATTGCCCCTTTAACATATTTAGTTGTGATCTCCATTCACTCAGTGTTGATTGGTGACAGAGAGATTAGGCTGTTACCTGTAGTTCCTCTGAAGAGATGGACACCTCTTCTTTTTCTTCTGGACCATCTCCTTCTCCTACTGGGACTGTCTTTTTTTTACCCCCGTCCTATCATGTGGAACAGTCTGCAAGTAACGTATCACATGACCTATCTCTAGTCCAGTGTGTTACGTGCGGCTTGCTGAAGGAAGACTCAGCATCAGCAAGACATACGTAACGCCCTGGACCAGAGCTACACATGACCCACTTCATTCACGTACTGAAAGTCACAGTTGTGTATTTAATACAAGTTATAATCGAATAGATGTTGAATTAGTGTTTTAATATTGTAATAAAAACATGAATACATAGCCTGAGTTCATTTCCAAAATAATGTGTAGATGTTTCTTTGCTTACCAACAGACAGAGAAGAGCTGTATAGAGAAGGAAGCCCACATGCTTAATAAGCTGATAGGTAAGGATCGGAACGAACTGAAATCAGAAGAAGGAGATAGACAGACTTCAGTGTGCCTCTGGGAGGAGGAGGAGAAGAAGAAGAATGGAGGAATGGAGAAGAAGAAGAATGGAGGAATGGAGAAGAAGAAGAATGGAGGAATGGAGAAGAAGAAGAATGGAGGAATGGAGAAGAAGAAGAATGGAGGAATGGAGAAGAAGAAGAATGGAGGAATGGAGAAGAAGAAGAATGGAGGAGGAGAAGAAGAAGAAGAATGGAGGAATGGAGAAGAAGAAGAATGGAGGAGGAGAAGAAGAAGAATGGAGGAGGAGAAGAAGAAGAATGGAGGAATGGAGAAGAAGAAGAATGGAGGAATGGAGAAGAAGAAGAATGGAGGAATGGAGAAGAAGAAGAATGGAGGAATGGAGAAGAAGAAGAATGGAGGAGGAGAAGAAGAAGAATGGAGGAATGGAGAAGAAGAAGAATGGAGGAGGAGAAGAAGGAGATAATAGAACAATTACAGTCTGAGACAGTCAATCCCAGAACCTTTTTAAAAGAAGATAGGAGTATAATGTATAACGGAAGAGATCCTGAGTGAAAGAGCCAGAGGCTGAGGGAGGCAGAGAGACAGAGACTGAGGGAGGCAGAGAGAGAGAGAGACAGAGGGAGGCAGAGAGAGACAGAGACTGAGGGAGGCAGAGAGCCAGAGACTGAGGGAGGCAGAGAGACAGAGACTGAGGGAGGCAGAGAGACAGAGACTGAGGGAGGCAGAGAGAGACAGAGACTGAGGGAGGCAGAGAGAGAGAGAGACAGAGGGAGGCAGAGAGAGAGAGAGACAGAGGGAGGCAGAGAGAGAGAGAGACAGAGGGAGGCAGAGAGAGACAGAGACTGAGGGAGGCAGAGAGACAGAGACTGAGGGAGGCAGAGAGAGAGAGAGACAGAGGGAGGCAGAGAGAGACAGAGACTGAGGGAGGCAGAGAGCCAGAGACTGAGGGAGGCAGAGAGACAGAGACTGAGGGAGGCAGAGAGACAGAGACTGAGGGAGGCAGAGACTGAGGGAGGCAGAGAGACAGAGACTGAGGGAGGCAGAGACTGAGGGAGGCAGAGAGACAGAGACTGAGGGAGGCAGAGAGACAGAGACTGAGGGAGGCAGAGAGACAGAGACTGAGGGAGGCAGAGAGTCAGAGACTGAGGGAGGCAGAGAGGCAGAGACTGAGGGAGGCAGAGAGACAGAGACTGAGGGAGGCAGAGAGGCAGAGACTGATGGAGGCAGAAAGAGACCCTGAAGCGTAGGAGAACCGGCTCCAACAGGAGGAGATCAACAGACTCCAATAACTGCTGGAGCTACTGATAGAGGGCCCAGGTACAGTAAGACATGTCAACTACTGATAGAAGGCCTACAATGGGCCCAGGTAAGACATGTCAACTACTGATAGAAGGCCTACAACTAGCCCAGGTACAGTAAGACATGTCAACTACTGATAGAGGGCCTACAATGGGCCCAGGTAAGACATGTCAACTACTGATAGAAGGCCTACAACTAGCCCAGGTACAGTAAGACATGTCAACTACTGATAGAGGGCCTACAATGGGCCCAGGTAAGACATGTCAACTACTGATAGAGGGCCTACAACTGGCCCAGGTAAGACATGTCAACTACTGATAGAGGGCCTACAACTGGCCCAGGTACAGTAAGACATGTCAACTACTGATAGAGGGCCTACAACTGGCCCAGGTACAGTAAGACATGTCAACTACTGATAGAAGGCCTACAACTGGCCCAGGTACAGTAAGACATGTCAACTACTGATAGAAGGCCTACAACTGGCCCAGGTACAGTAAGACATGTCAACTACTGATAGAGGGCCTACAACTGGCCCAGGTATAGTAAGACATGTCAACTACTGATAGAAGGCCTACAACTGGCCCAGGTACAGTAAGACATGTCAACTACTGATAGAGGGTCTACAACTGGCCCAGGTACAGTAAGACATGTCAACAACCACTGATAGAAGGCATACAACTGGCCCAGGTACAGTAAGACATGTCAACTACTGATATAAGGCCTACAACTGGCCCAGGTACAGTAAGACATGTCAACTACTGATAGAGGGCCTACAACTGGCCCAGGTAAGACATGTCAGCTACTGATAGAGGGCCTACAACTGGCCCAGGTAAGACATGTCAACTACTGATAGAGGGCCTACAACTGGCCCAGGTAAGACATGTCAACTACTGATAGAAGGCCTACAACTGGCCCAGGTACAGTAAGACATGTCAACTACTGATAGAGGGCCTACAACTGGCCCAGGTACAGTAAGACATGTCAACTACTGATAGAAGGCCTACAACTGGCCCAGGTAAGACATGTCAACAACTACTGATATAGGGCCTACAACTGGCCCAGATACAGTAAGACATGTCAACTACTGATAGAGTCCTACAACTGGCCCAGGTACAGTAAGACATGTCAACTACTGATAGAAGGCCTACAACTGGCCCAGGTACAGTAAGACATGTCAACTACTGATAGAGGGCCTACAACTGGCCCAGGTAAGACATGTCAACAACTACTGATAGAGGGCCTACAACTGGCCCAGGTACAGTAAGACATGTCAACTACTGATAGAGGGCCTACAACTGGCCCAGGTAAGACATGTCAACTACTGATAGAAGGCCTACAACTAGCCCAGGTACAGTAAGACATGTCAA